>NW_020312099.1:0-96650 GCF_002999335.1 Cyclospora cayetanensis | reverse complement strand
TTCACCGGTCGGTTGGCTAATTGCTGAATGGCGACCCTTCCTGCCAGCACGCGACGTGACACTTTGGGTAGACCTGAGATGAAGCACTGGCAGAGCAGCTGTTTTACTACGTTATGGCATTTGGGAGACAAGGTTTCATATGTATATTATGCCTATTTACTGATCGATTCCCTGGGCGCAAAGCCTGTAGGCGGTAAATTCTTCTGCATGAATGTAGGCATCCTTAAAATGCTTCGCTCTCCAATTAATGCAAGACAATAGGCACTCAATGCTTTTAAACGACGCGCTACAACGCGAGGTTCATCTCCAACAGGACTGATGAGTTCTTCGAGCATCTGCCCATCCCTATTGCCGTCATACCTTTCTGGTCGGCTTAGCCTCATCGTTGCATCGATAAGCATTTCACCGGTAGAAAGATCATGCTTTATACCAGCTTTGAGGCTACTGCGTCCAGAGCAGCTTGCAGACCCCTACCTTTTCAGCAACTTTTGTGCCATTGCCAGCGTTCACCACGATACGGTTTTTGAAGCAAACGCAGGCTACTGCACAAACATCAAGTGATCAGAGAATCCTAATAACTTGATCGAAGGCAGATCACTGTTATTGGTAGCCGTGAATTCTTACACCATGCCCATCCAGTGGATGAACAGGGAACAGCTGCATCGAACCAGGTGGTGCTACCGGTTGCAATGCTCCCCGTAAGGTTTCCGTAAAAAGACAAATATCTTCCGACTCAGTGCACACTTGTTGAAAGTTATTAAATGTTGTCCGAAATACTTTCGCTTTCTTTCCTTTGCGCCCCTCAGAGGCACTGATAGGAGAGGAGCGGCACAGCTGGAGTGCGCATTACTGTACCCTCGAAGTACTCCGAGAAATCACAGCTGGTCGGACATTGCATCTAGAGTACACGACACAGTATTGTGTCTTGCTATATCGAGGCTACATAATTTTGCAATGATTAAGATATACAAACGAAAAACCAATTACTCGATTTGTTATTAGTTCGTAGTCGGATACAACAATTGTAGTTTAGAGTGCTTTAGTGTACCTCTGTTTACTAGAAGGTCCGGGTGTAATGCATGTCACACAGTGTGAAACTGCATTTATATTATAGTCTCACTTGCAAGAATTCAGGATTAAAGCCCTAGAGAGAGCCTTAGGCCTAGTAATACACACTTAATGTGAATTTCTGCGTTTGTTATGTTTGTAGTGTAAGGAGGGGAACACTGAGAGAAATGCAGGAAGGACAAGAGACACAAAGCAGTAGAATAGAGTAAGCATAGAAGCAGCCACATTGGCACAACTATTACTTGGGTCTCCACGGAATCATTGGCAAGCAAGAAAACAATCATATTGAAGAAAGTTCGACTCCCCTTAACGAATGAGCTGTCATTCAGCACCCCCTCGAAAGCTCCATGCTGCAGTTGTTCCATGGAGTCCTGCGCTTCAGGCAAAGGGAAACTGCCAGAATGCCGCTGGATTCATCATTAGACAAGTCTAGACTTTTCCACACGGTAACCCACATTTTCCCACAGCCCCTAACCGTTGATCCTGGTTGTGTATTGACTCCATTACAGGCCTACCTATCGACATCAATATCATCAAAGGGTTGTATTAAATTGTTTCCGCACAGCAATTAATCAAACTTGCTCTTAGAGCGATAGCTTAGAAGTATCTTGGCACGCGATCGCACAGGGAATGGTTCTGCTATGACGGTGAGGAGGGCTACGCCAATAGATCACCTTAAAGGAATAAGTTGTTGCCATCAACAATAATTTACCGGCATTGAAAAGTTGTATTCTGGTGAAAGCAAGCGTGTAAACACGCTTGCTTTCCGATGCCAGATCTACGCATAAGTCAGTGCACCAGTGGAGCCACAAACTTCCCGTGGAGTGTTCGAATGACACATAACTGAGCATTTCAAGTGGGGTGAGATATTTAAATACATCGTATCAAATAAACAGCAAAAGAGAGTGCTATTAGTGAATAGCTTGACGAATCCGGAACAATATCTTTTGAATGCATTGCAGTCAATGGTGTGACCCCACTGGTGGAACGCCTGCGCTGTCCGAGCGTCGGAAAAACGTCAGAACATCTTTATTAAATCTCATACTTTTCATGTGATAAATCTAGATACCTGCGGCGATCTTTTATCCCATTGAAATTCACTGTCGCTCATATCAGTTCTACATCAGTTTCCTTTTCCACCGTGCATTTTTACGAGCCATGGACCTCTCTGCCTGCACTGGCTTGGGCGATGTGAAGCTCGTTTTGACGGACTTCGACTACACATTCCTCAATTCGGGCCATGTTGCCTCAAAGGCCAACGCAAAGGCCTTTGGAGAGCTGACTGCCGCGGGGATTACCGCAGCGGTTGCCAGCGGCAGGTCCAGAATAGGGACATTATCGTGTCTTTCTTCCTCCTGTAAAGATTTGATGAGGTACAATGGCTATCCAGGCATCTTTCTCAACGGTGGAGTGGTGTACGGGGAGGACGGAACGCTGCTCTCGCGTACAGACATCACTGATTCTGCACAGGCGGTGCTGCTAGAGAAGATGAAGGAAATGGGCATATTGCACAATGTCTTGGGGTACACCCCAGATCGCGTGATATGCATTGAAAAGAATGCCTATACATGGAAAAGTTCCTTAGAGTACAAAGAACCACCACCAGAGGTGCTGTCATTTGACGAATTTGCAGAAACAAAATTTGTTAAACTTGTGGCTTGCAGTACAGTGGAATCGACGGATATCGCCCGTCCTATACTGGAAAAGGCAGTTAGAGGGCATCTCCGGTGTGTCCGACCTCTCGATTGGAACTTGGAGTTCATAAACCCCTCAGTGTCCAAAGCCGTGGGGGCCAAAGTACTACTTGGAAGCTTAGGCTTAAGTCCCCACCATCTATTAGCCATGGGCGACGGAGAAAATGACATCCAAATTCTCAAGCTAGCAGGGATCTCCGTGTCCGTTGCAAATGCATGTGATGCTGCAAAATACGCTGCACTCTATTCCACAGTTAGCTGCGATGACAGCGCTTTCCAGGTAGTTGCCGAATGCGTGTTGAAGCCACGAAGACGATGAACACGGTGGCATTAGCAGCAGCGAAAACAACAACGGCAGCACGAGGAGCATTGGCAGCATCAACAATACGTTTGCACCCAGATTCTGATCCCGCGGCCCGTCCATGGGAAATTATTTTTGGGGGGCTAGATGACCATATTCCACACCAACAAGCTTTTCTGTCTACACAAGGGATGTGCCTTTACCGGGCTATTCAGAGGACGGTTTTATTCAGAAGACAACTTGCCTATTATGGCCAGATAGCGTGGTTTATGTCTTTTTGCGCACTGGCACTTGAGCCTTTTTCTTAAATGAAGAGAAGGCCCCAAACAGGCAGTTCTCTGGCTACCTACAGCCGATGTATACAAACCGTATTACTTATGTACTTGTTCACATATATGTCATGCAAGCTTGATATGCAGCTGTCTGTATGATGTAGCTGTTCGTGTAAGCCAGCCGCATCCAGCCTACAAAAAGCCCCAACTGCTGACGACCCTGAAACAAGGATATCTAAAGCAAGCAAAAGAAAAAAGAGCAAATCTTAGTACAACTAATGTGTCGTAAGGTGCTTTCCATTGCACAACAGAGCTGTTGGGTCTTTGTGCAAAAAGCCTTTATTAAAGGGCGTGACTGTTGCCCTAACATCTCAATCCGTGACAACCCCTTTTACCCAACTACTTTCTGCCAAGTATGAATGTCAATAATTCTATGGGAATAGTTGCACTCGCGAGCAGAAATTGTGGCAGAAGTGCACTCACCCTCGTACATCGGGATAGTTGTGTCCTATTGTTGCGGTATAGATGTATTCAAATATGCTCCTTTACACACTCAAATACGTGTGCATACATGCGCAGCAGCGTGACAAGGTATCTGCCTTTAAGTAGTAACATTTGCACGATATTTCAAAACCCATTATTCTGATACTAGATATGTGGCACAAACGAAAAAAGCATACATGCAGAGTGCAACCTTGCCAAGTAGTTAGTGGAACTACTATAATTCTGCAGTGTAAACAAGCATCTGTGTAGGCGAACAATGTACCGCAAAAAGTGATAAGCGGAAATCTCTTTTAATCAAATGGTGACGTTTTATTGCACTGCTATATGTGCTAACTAAGCTACTGTCCGCTTAGCTGGCGGACGGCCTCTTCCCATCCCCAAGGTAAGGAACAGATCGGGGTGATGAGGAAGCGATGGCCTCGTGCTGTTGCTTCCACGTTGGTTTGCTGAATGCTGCGGGATCTACTTCGGTAAAGTCCTTTTCGTCACTTTGGCCAAGAGCCGGCATCCTCGTTGTAAGTTCATCCGAATGAAAGACCAGCATGAGTAGCCCCGTTAAGGACACAAATGCGTGCTTTAGAATGTGGTCAGACACCCCGAAGCTGCAGGTATTGCGCAGAATGTTGGTGTAGCATTCCACACGACGCACCATGTCAAAGTATTCTGCCTGTTCCTCATAAAGCACCCTGTTATAGAAAGTTGAGCCAACGCCTGTACCAAACACAGCAAAACACAATGTTAGAACAAATTTAAGACAAAGCTTCTTGCATCAACTGTATCAAGAGTCCGACATACACAGATGTCTCGTCATATTACCAATACTTGTGGCACTAGAATAGACAACGATAGAGAATAAAGAGCTCAGCAGTGCTAGGTAGGGATTTACAGTAAGCTTTCAGCGTATGCACTTAGACCAAAGACTATATGGGATGGGATCTGGGTTGGCTAAGACTTGCCATAGAATTGGATTGGCCCCGGGTTACAGAATCGGTCCTCCATCATCCATTGCTCCAAGGCAGTCTTCATCCACCTAAGAGAAAAACAAAACTGCAATTGGAACTTTTGGTTAGATGCAGACTCAGTGGCGCATATCAATAACCACCATCCGCAGATTACATATGATGTCCATTTGGGGCCTGATATGTAACATACAGATACATATTAGCACTATTTTGCTGCATGCAACGCGTTGCCTGTTAGTATCGCTCTGTTGGTCATTCGGTGTACGATTATTTAACTCCCACTTTCACTGGGTCTCCGGCTCGTATCAAAAATATTTTCGAACAGCATAATAACTGCATGGTATTGATACTACGCACGTCTACTTGATGTTTCTCAAAAGAACAAAAATTATGAGGACTGCATGTTATCACTACCAGCTCTGGAACCCCCTTCGCCCACAAAGAGACATTGTCATATCGCCCTTAAAAAGGCCCCATAGTTTCTGAGCCGCAGTAGATCCGGGGAAAATAGAGGCCGCCAAAGTGGTTATTCAGATACCAGACATGGGAAATGGGCAGAGTAATCTTTGGAAGCAAAGAACAAAGCATAAGAGAGATCACAGCAGCACGCTGACAAGACTGTTGTGGGACGAGATGCGACGGCCGACACTTACACGAAACGATGCATGTAATCATGGAGAAAACCACATGGCGAAAGGCAATGCTAGGTACAGGGCGAGCACCAAGCACTTGCATCTGAAAGTACCTGTAAGCCTTGCCCTCAAGGCTAACTTCCGAGCTGGGAATAACTGGTTGTTCGGTAACACTTGGGGTCCTGGAAGTTCTATCAACGATTCCCTCTGCTGCAGCACCTTTCTTTTGGATTGCAGCGGTAAGGGTCGGGTTGTCTTGTACGTTGGGCACGAGGCGCATGAGGGAGACAAAAGGGACAGATCCTAAGTGCCATTCTTTTGGGTTGCCACACAACCCACGAATGCTGCAGCAGTGCCCCGTCACGCCGGACTCCACCAAAATAGACGCAAGATTCCTGTTGGTACACATACGCGGAGCCCAACACAACAAGCGGTAGGTAATAATAAAGGCTTGGTGACTTCAGTCAAACTAAGCTTCTACGCATGTACAACCTCATGCACAGGCCTGATATGATACAATAGAACATTTTAATCATCCCATACATGCTCGTATACAAATAGTTGCCCCACTTGAGCACACAACCAACAAAACCTTATGGAAGGCTCACCCCCAAACTATGTGAACGCAATTTTGCACACACACTCCTTACCCATAGGCGAATGCTAGGTTGGCGTCGAATGTTGAAGGCATAGAAGAGCGACCCTGGTATCCAAAGAAGTGGGTGACAGCCTGAAATTTTCCAGAATAGCGGCCCACGGAGGCACGATACTCCAACTCCTCTTTCACCATCTGTGCCAGTAGTTCTTCTGTCTCTAACCGTTCGAAACGGATCTACAGGACATCACAAAAGGCGGTAAATGCAGGTTAGCGATGAGGAACGAAGAATGCTGCGAGCTATACGATGCACCCGAATAAAGCAGCCGGAGTAATAATATCTCGCTGTACTCCTGCAGTGGCATGTAAATGCAAGACCTGGACCATAGACTGTAACTCCTTAACGAACCTCGCCCATGTCCACTTGCACAAGTTCCCTGCGAATGAATTTAGGAAAGGTTTTGAAGAGGGCGGCACTCCAGGGCGTCAGCCTCCAGTTCCAACTCTCCGGGTCATTGTTCTCCCAGCTATCCACGTCCATGAGTTGTTGCTGCGTCGAGGGGGAGAACGTAAACGCAGTGTTGGAAAGTGATACGATTAGATAGAAGGCTCATTAGTAATAAGACATTCATACAGTACCGCAACAGTAAACTAAACCGGCACAACAGAATGGCACATGGAGAGAGATGACCTCGGCTGCTGGCATACACGACGATTTAACTGTATATATTCTACACAGCTCATATGTATGTAAAGTGCCATTACAAATGAACAGATTTATGATGCGTACGCACAGTGGATGAAGAGCGCCACATGCTGTATCGAGTCAATAAGGTGTATGTATGCACTCATTACCTGTGCCTTTCGCATTTCTCCCTTTGCCTGTGCCTCTCTGATAATTCGGCGAAGTTCTGCCAAGAGGATCTTCATGTTGGGCAAATGCATCAAAAGGGCATCCGGAATCAAAACGGTTCCAAAATTTCTGCCCAAATCAGCCCGTCGACAGACCACGTCCGCTATATCCTGAGCAGTTGCACGATGAATACGAAGTATACCCACTTACATTTCGCTTCACTGGAAGCAACGACAAAAACAAATCACTAGGAAAGAAACGTTATTCGTGATCACTACAGTGGCAGGATTGATGCTCCGTGTTTATGAAAAAAAGATAATGGCACTCAAGTTGTAAAAGGTATTAGCACACCTCAGTAGTCATATTGGGGAAAAGAAAAAGATGGGACAATAGTCCTAGCAATGATCTGACAATCATTATGGAAGGACACCAATAATCACTGACCGTTACAACAGGCCTTCTTACCCAAAAAATCAGAAATGTTTAGAAGACTATAAACTGACACCACTGGTTACCAGAATAAAGTGCATTAAGCAAAAGTAATTTTGAAAGTAGCTCTAGCATTTTCATAAAAGTAACTTCGTCATCAATACGTGCCGTATTACCAAGCATGACTGACCTGCACTACATGAAGAAGCGTCTTATCTGCTGCCCCGTACTCCTCCGCAATAATGACAACATTAGGATGCGTTTGTAGTGCACATTCCAAGACCTGCAAGGGTATAAAGAGTGCGCCGAAAACGCACAACGCTTATTTACCTCATTCATAAAGTCCAATCGCCCAATAACTCTGCAACTGGTGGGAAGTCTAGGACGAAGAGAGAAGGGCAGGGGAACAAGAAGGCGGGAGAAAGCATATCGAGAATGGAGTGCGGTTCAATTACAACGCACTCCGATTACGAATGGTTTCGTGTATCTCATCATAAACGACTACTTCCCCCATATTTTCCCACCCCAAAATAAAAAAATTCTTCCGAAACTCCGTCACCAAGTGCTGCCCAGCGACACTTAGCAAACACCAACCCTAACAGCAACCTCCTTGCTTCCAATCGGCTACCAACGCAGTGTGAAAATAGTATGAGCAGCACAAGAACTCGCCCATTGAACTAATCCCATCTATCCTAACAAAACAGCAATGGAAGAGCAGTAACCCTTTCCCAATCCCACCGTTGACTAACACCAGTATTTTGTCAAGCCTTCCAGCCATAGCCAGCAACATCTCCCCATCGAACACACGAGGAACAGACCCGAGGCACAAAAGCAGCTGTAACAGCATCAAAGCCTCCATCATCAACAATGGACTAGCACAGCTCGAATAAAAACATCATTACCAACAGCAATATGTATGTGGGAGTGTGCGTAGATGTGTGTTTGTCTGCAGTACCTCGAAGGAGGGCTGTCTGCCCATAAGCCGAATGAAGTGCCAGTACTTAGGCATCGAAGCGGCGTCCGTGAGAACGTTTCCAATAAGAGCCGCGTAGACCTTCGTACTGCTGTCGAAACCAACGCATGTCTCAATAAATTCGCCGGTGAGATTATTGCTGCCCGTTGCGGGTATCCCAATAATAGAAGTTCTGCACTGCCGAGCCAGGAAATATTCAGCCAGAAGTGCCGCCTCAGACATGGCGAAAGCAGAGCCTGGCATCACCAGGCCATCCAGCATCAGCTCTTCACAGCTCTGGCGCACAGATTCTTGGTTTTCGGTAGCTCCAAGAGAGTGAGAGGTGCTGCGGCCGGTCAACTCGCAGCCGCCTTGATTTAGAAAGAGCTCCAAATTTTCATCTGTTACTTCCATATATCGCCTTTCGATCAAGCCATTAAGACCGAAAAAAGCTAAACACTTGCCCTGCACCATCTTCAGCCGCTCATGAAGCCCCCACAAGACATTCATGACGCCAGGACTCTGTCGGGAGATTAGTACAAACCCAACCCTGAGACCGAAGCTGATAGGCGGAGTGTACTTGTCGTGCGCCACCTCGTGAAGATAAAACAAGGTGCTGTTTGCAAGGTAAGGATAATGCATCAACACCTGCCGCTGCGTATATGGATCTTTGCATAACACCTGCTTGGTTGGGCGCGCCTTGCACTTGGGGTCCAAACACAGAGGAGGCACAGGTGGCCGGTGCGTCAAACGCTCGCGTTGTAAAGCACTCAGGAATCCAAAACTCTTGACAACGCTGCCTCCAACCTACAGAAAAACGCATCCCGGCATCGACTTAGAAACCTCCTGGGTCAAAGCGCCCTAAACGTACTTCACAATTGTCGGACTGGAACAAACTCAGTGTGCATCAAGCAGCTAGCTCCGGTAAACCAGCTGGCGAGTATCCGTGCAGAGAGGCATGCCTGCCTTTGAAAAGGACAAGGGAAAACGTACACCGCTTGCAAAAGAAAGATGACAGAATACAATAAAAAAGATAAACCCCACTTAAAGAGTAAGCGCTTTGAGAGAAAGAGGAAAAGCACAAATAACAGTGTTATGGAAGGCTCACTCCGATATGACAGATAGACTCTGTCTGATGCAAAAGCTCATCTTTAGTGGGGATCGAGACAGCGTATGCTGGCTCATCTGCTGTGGGGCCCTCGAACTGGATCGGCCCTGGCACTCTGTAGTAATCTCCGAACTTCCAGTGCTCTCTCGCCTAGAGACGCAAATAGATTCTCGCAGTTCTGTTGTCCAAAAGAAGGCAAAAATCGCCAACTCTACCATTGGAACCGCAGACGCTAACTCCTGTGCCAAAATCACCTCTGTCAGCGTCAATTCACTGCCTTGTAAGACAGCAAAGGTAGCACTAAAGATTAGCTGCTTACCTCGCAGAAGACTTTAAAGAGAGGGCCATCCAAATCAACAAGAGATCGCGTGATTGCCGGGAAAGCAACACCCTTGGCGTCCTGTTTGACGCACATCATGGACGTAAAGGGAACTCCTGCATAGCATACATTCAAAAAAGCACTCATATACGATGTAGGGCAAGGAAACAGATATTACAAATAAAAGGGCAGAGTCAGCGACTACAGTCACCAATGCAGCGCAGGCAGTAACTCTCCAGACAAACGATATCAACAGCCTTTAACAGACCCCCTTAAAGAAGACCTAAGGAAGAGCATATACAGATTCATGAAACTACGGTATAGGCAGAGGCGTGACATAACAGGGATAAAGGTGGTAGGAGTGGCAGATATCAAACAAACTCTGCTCTATTATCCGTTGTACTTCTATTCTGAGCCACACGCATTTGTCTATGCAATCAAAAACCGTAAAGGAGGAAAGGAGCACAACAGAGCGACGGACCTGCTGGCGTCCAGAGAGTAGGGTGCTGGTCCAAATTCCGCACGACGGACATATACCCGTTCCGCCTGTTATCGACAAGCGCGCCTGAGGGAGCAACGGCAGTAGTAGAGAGAAAAAGGGATGAAGAGCATCGGACACGAATACATCTGCGCTGGGCCACAATGCAGTACAGCCTGTATCCTCCATCCAACTGTGGCTAAACGTAGCACACACCACCCTGCGGGAAGCCTGGGTGTCCAGGCTTAGCATTTGTGATGTCATTGACGCGCGTGAACTATCGCACCCGCAACGAAACCCAAGGAGTAGCAGTAATTGGCGTCGAAGTTGGAAGGCATAGCGCAGCGACCTTCGTAACCAAAATAGTGCGGCATGAAGCTCCACAGTTCGGGGTCTCTCCCCTGCTTGCTGAGCTCGTTTTCCAGCAACAAAATGAGCAAACGCTCAGTCGCAATCTTCGCAACCTGTCAAGACACGATAGACAGCACACCACAACGCCACATTCTGCTTACTAGCTCTCTCAACTTTGTAAGAAATTTCTTGAAACAGGCGCTTAGAAGCAACGCAAATGATGGCTCTCTCTAACGCCTTGTTGATTAGAAAGTTGTATAACCAACAAAATAGCCGCCAGTCTATGTAGTGAGGAAAGCAAGTCCACACGCATGCCCACTTGGATATATCCGGTGCTCTCCCTGTCCATTAACAGCTGTTCTTGAATCACATCTGGCAGAAAGTCCCAAACAGCGCGGGTCGTCTTAAGCAACTCTGGCTTGAAGACCTGCATTGTGTGCGTACATCGCAACTCAAAAAGTTCTCAATACCTATTGACTTCTCTTATGTTGCAAACCCAGAAACTCCCTGTGTTTTAGGAGTATGTCAGGCCACATGAACTTATGGTCATAAGAAAGAATCCAAAGTCATATCTTCACAAGGGAATGCAAAGGCCGCAGGAAGATCTGAAGCTTCAGTCCATGTTACGATCTCCTTATTTGCCTGCCTCTGCTTTTATCTGCCTCCCTGCCTCTCGGCACCCACAAACACTTACGCTTTCCGTCCTGAGGACAGCATTGAGTTCGCTGATTAGTTGTTTCATCTCAGGTATAAATTCAATGAGACCCTCAGGCACCAAAATAACACCGTACATCTTCCCCTGATCCGCTCTCTTGACAACGAGATCTACAAGCTCCTGGACGATGCGCTCCAGTGACATATTCTCCCTCTCCACCTCCTCCCCAATAAAGACAAGATTGGGTCTGGCTTGCATGGCGCACTCCAGAACAAGATGTGAAGCGCTGCGGCCCATAACGCGGACGAAATGATAAACCTTTTGAGAGCTGTTCACGTCGATACACAAGTTCCCAATGAGCTCGGAGTACGTTTTAGCTGCAGTATCAAAGCCAAAAGATGCTTCGATCATGGCGTTCTTGAGGTCTCCATCAATGGTCTTTGGAACACCGATGACGCAACAGCTCGGCAAGTGCGTCTCAAACGACTCGGCCAGCAACGCTGCATTACTATTCGATCCGTCACCTCCTACCAACACAAAACCGTGGAGCTCCAAGGATTCGCAGACCTACACGCATACACAATACTCGAACATGCTGCCATACGTCGAAGCCCCTAAACACCCAGCTCCTCAAACAGCCTGAAGAATCGGGAAGGTAACAATAAGAAAAATTAAAATATGCAAGAAAAGCATCGTTCCTAGAGCCTTCTCCAGGAAAATCACGCCGCTAAGATGGCTAAACAGAAATCAGGACCCCAAAATATCCGCTGGCCTGACTGCTCCCCAGGCTTTCTAAATTTCTGAGCTAAGTGTCCTCCGATATATCATGCAGTCTGAACTCCACATCATCACATGTGAAGGCGCGCACCTCCCTAGCTCTCCGGATGTCCTCCTCTCCCCCAACTCTGCCGCGGCCAGACCAAAGCATATCAAAGCCTCCTTGATTCCTAAAGTCCTCCATCAGCTCCTCCGTGACGACCTGTAGCAACAACCGTCAGCGACGAGCCAAAATTAGACTTATTGACCAACCATGCACTGACAATATAAATCGCCTCCTCCCTGTGCGCTAAACCATGTGTCTCTCCTCGCTTTCAGGTGAGTTCTCCACCAAGAGACTTTCAATTTATGGAATGCGCAAGGCTGTGCTGTAAACATAGGGTGCCTCTTGCCGTGTAGTTTTGATTCATAACACCGTCTAGGCCTCCCATGAATCCAACAAGCATCGACTCTGGGTGCCTTTGCTTAACGAAATCATAGAGGCCGGAGATGACGTTGTGGCCCCCAGGTGCGGGGCCCCCACTTAGGACAATGCCGATCCTTAGAGCCTTGGATAGGGTATGTTCCTGGGGTTCTCTGGGGGAAGGCGCGCCACTGTAAAGACTGGGAACAAGCTCGACGTACTTCTTTCCAAACGTAGCTGGAAAGAAGGTCTTCAATTGTTTCTGTAGTTCGGGGGACTGGCATAGTGAGGGATGATCCACCGGACACTCCGATTCCACCAAACTAAACTGCTGAGTATCAAGGGCAGAGGGGAGCGTGCAGCGCCACGCACGGCGGAGACGCTGCAAGGGGGAAGACTGTGGAGCCACCAAAGATACCAAAGACACACGGAATATGCTTGTAGAGGGGCTAACACCAGAGAGGGATGAACGTGGAGCAAGTGAACTGATGCAAAGATACAGTGCATGAATGATGGAAGGGAAAACATCAGCACGGGAGGGTCAATGAAGCAACAAAGAAAGGGATGACGCAATATATTGAGAAAACATATCGACAAGTGTGGAGACATGCCAGAGCTCTACGATTGAAACATAGGAATACGGGAATATACGGTAGGTGTAAGCCCCAGAACAAGGTCATTCACTAGAACAGGGGGAGGAGGAAAGCAACGCTCAAAGGGCGTGAGCGAGAGCCCTAAGAAATACGAGTGCAGTAGCCGACATGCGGGACAACTCAAGTGAATCTAGCAATCTTGTTCTATAGTCTATCAACATGCACGATGAACTGCGCTTCACAGGAGCGGTGAGAAGCGAAGAAGGCGTACTAACCCGTTCAAAGAGGTCCGCCGAGTGGAGATGCAACTTTGCATCTGCCTCTTGTTCCTTGAGAACGACATCTGTAGAGGTTCCTGCCTCTGTGTGGACTCCGGGAGCCAAACTCCCAAAGATATTTCCTTCTGTCATTCCGAAGGAGGAGAGACGTCGAGAGAGTTGCCTGCTACGCGCGTCGATGGTGAGGCCTGCCCCTACACGGAAGCTAAAGCGCTTGACTGGGCGGGATCCCATTGGCATACGACCCTGGCCAGAGAAAAAAGAGGGTGTTTGGTCCTGTGAGGTCTCCATGTCGGGCATCACTCTCTTTGAAGCTTGCGATCCGGGAGAGTGCGGCGAAACTGCAGCAGATGTCCATGGGTCCCTGGAGGGTGAGCGAGCTCCATGAGGATCAGCTGGTGGGGCAGATAGTTTATACTGATTGTCCTGGGTTAACACCAGCAAAGATCGGCCTCTGCGGAGGTGTGCGGGCACTGCGTTGGGGCCGTCATGAGACTGCAGAAAAGCCGACATTGAGTGCATTGGGAACCCTGCAGAGAAAAAGAAACAGCAAAAAGCGGTTCACACACGCTCAGATAACCAAGACAATGGAAAAATGCACATGAAAATGGAAAAACGCTGGCACAAAGACGAACGCGAATATCCAGCACCACTGTACAAGGGGCAGCGGCGAAGACAAACAGTATATTAACGCCGCTTCTGTCACGTATGGGCACGCGCAGAAAGCCTAGCATTTGAATACAGAGGATGTGCGGCGTCAGCTCTAGTGAGCAGCAGCAACCCTGACTGCTGGGGAACCTGTTGTGCTACTAGACTCATAACAGCCCAGGAGGCCCGCGGAAGAAGACCCCTTCTCGAGGTGCCTAACAATCAGGCTTTAGGTTTAACAGAGAAAAAATACATTCATGATGAGAACAGTTATGGATTGAGACGAGGGTGCTTGCATACGTTGGGAGGAAGCCGAGGAAGGCTTGGCCCCCCTGGAACCCGGTGCTTCCAGGGCTTTCCTTTCTTCTGGCATTCTGTTGAAAGCAGTTCTGAGATGGGTTACGCTGTTAGAAAAAGTGGAATCAAGGAACTAAGGAAGAGCCCCAGCAGTATTTACCGCCCCCCAGCGGGTCTCACGAAGCCCCAGAGCCAGGCGCGGCACGCGCACACACACACAGGACAAATGAGGCAAAGAAAGAGATAAACGAATGTTCAGACACGCTAGTTTACCATATTTCACCCCAAGATGATAGCTACTAATTCAATGAGCCAACAAAGCACATACGGAAAAGCAGCAGCACTAGGAAGAACCACTCGAGCTTAGAGCCTTTCACCGCATGAGGTCCCGGCGCGTCTTTCTCCACCTCCACCTCTCTGTTTACTGTGTACCAATTACTTCTTTGCACTGCTTCTCATAAATGTCTGTTCTGCCAGCTCAATTTTTCATAAGTCCTCTAATAGATAGCAGAACTCCGATTTCTGATATATCCGGCTGGCAGTTCAGGGCAGAGGTGCAACGGGCTTTGGCTGAAAGCTAATGCAGAGAGGACCCTTAACCATAACTGCTCTCACGCTAAGGTGGAGCCTTTGGCCCATTACTTTCTTGTTGTTCAGCGTAATAATGGAATTTTCGATATTTCGAAGACAGCCTATGGCAGCACAAAAGTCCCTATGCACCTCCTACGGCAGGCCAAGGCATACCTCAGCGACTACTAATAAGGCGGTTACAATCATTAGAACACATTTCATTAATGACTGTACGCTTTTGATTATCACACCAATATATGAGCTGTGCCTGTGCGCTGAATGCAACCGCATAGGTACTAGGAGGGTGCAGCAACTTGGTCTCCGGCTGTTCTAAGTCCCCTTAATCAGGAAAGCCTGTGGAATGAGCTCAAACAAATTAAACACCAGATGCCTTTTCAGCGATGGTAGGGTGTGGGAGCTGATGTGAGGCTCGATCTAAGATATTTGTAAGCAGAGAGCACGGTTCTCAAAAAAAACTCCTCCCTTGCCCTATTAGCGCCCATCAGAGTGCCCTCCGATGGGACAGGGGCAGCTAGGGTGAGCATTGCTGCGCCCTTAAAGCACTCCAAGCATACACAGCTACTTTCACATCGTGTCCAACGAACACGCACGAAGCCGTGCGTCTAGATATATCGAGCTATCAGTACTCTGCAATTTATAATATACGAACACCCAAACTAATCTTTTACATATTTTTCGTCTTATACGGTAAGTTTATTAAGGTGTGTGTAACTGTAGCTTGGCCCGCTACACCTTAGTCGCCGCTGTCCAATCACACGCCCCCGTGTTTTGTGTACCCGCTTACCAAAACAGTTCCCACCCTATTGCCATTCCTCAGGCGTCCAAACATGCCTCAAAGTAGCCCAAAGCAGAGCATCAAACCATTCTTTCAGCCATATCGAAAATAGACGCGAAAAAGCACATATCAGCCAGCAGCGAACACGGGACCACATCAACACGACCAGGCCCCGCAATAGCTGCCTATTATCGGAGCGCTGTAAGGTGTGAGCCTCCTGTTAGGAGAAAAGAGACGACAAGTTAAGGGTGTACAGGGAATCAATTTACACAATAGTTCAGCAGTGCATCCGTGTCTGAAAGAGCATCTCTGCACGTAAGTCCAGCCTGTTCAGTAGCCTTGTCGATCGTCAAAGCAAAGAAAAGGCATAAGGAAGAATGTAAAGACCCACGACTGAGAGTGCCCTCGCGTACATTTGAGTTTACAGTACACCTCAACAATAATACACGGCAATTTTGCAAACAGAACCTATAAGCAAAGGCAGTATGTCGTAACAGAGCATAAGCATGCACTCCTGAAGGAAAACCGCAATGGAATGCGAGGAATGAAGTCTATGGCGATAGGCATTACAGACAAACGCAAGCAAATTCCCGTAGGATAGAACGCCCTCAATTGCTCCGCCGTTAAAGTTTGGCTTTCCATTCCACATTTTACTAAAGGTCTCCTGTGCCGTGTTCTAAGCGCTTAACAGCCTTATAGTCCACCACCCTAACGGCTTCTTGTGGATTCGCCTCCACATGGGTCACTAGCCTTCGCGGCAAAGTCCGCGAATAATTCGAGGCTTTGGAAATTCCATGAGGAAGCCATATTGACAGCTTTGTAGGACCTCCAGCTTTTAGGAAGTTTGATGGAGTAAGAAAGAGCATTGATTTGTCAGCTAGTAAAATATGGTCGGCTGCCGTGCAACAGACATTTTCGCTTGATCACTTTTTGATCCACCTCATAATGCCTGCTGATCCAGCACGACCATCTCTCCAGGCTCAAACCACATATCCGACGGCCACTCATCACGAATCCATTCTCGCCTCCCTTGAGCTTAGCACGTATCCGCATGCAGTGGCCAGCTGTTCCCTGAGTTCCTATCCCGCAAAAGGTGGCGGCCGGCCCCGGTCCACCAGGTCCAATACCGGATCGGCGAAAGGTTTCTCAGTGTGGACCAAGGATGCGGAATCACAACGGGTGTGCGATTGTAGTATATAAATATAAGCCTTTTCAATTGAGAGAAGTAACTCTATTCAAAAACTTTCGAGAGCGCAGTGACGCAAATATTGCGGAAGAGTGTGGTTTGCGTGTTTGGTCTCTCTCTCTGCTCCAGGGTGATTCGCAGTGGTCACATTATGCTCAATGTGTGGGCGAGAGATATTGGGGCCAGAACGATTTAACAAGTTTCGAAAGCCTATTTATGACTTGACTTCTGCAGAAGCTGGGAATTGCCAGACATAAGTTCAGAATAGTTAAAGTAACATTCTAAGCCGCAACAGAGCTAGAGCAAGATAGGATATGTTTGCTGTGTCTGCAGTTCAACAATAAAGTCCATAGTAAGATAAGTCTGAATTCTCTGAGTAACTGTGGTGTTTTGCACAAGACCGGATTTGGTATATTGTGCCATTTTAGCTGCAGTCGATCTAAACATGATCGTGCAGCGGCTCTGCTACAGAACACATCCGATGCCACCAGTAAGACCGTGAGAGATTTTCGACTAGAGTGTGAATCCACCAATGCCCGAAGAGGCACGATCATGCGTCTCGCGGAAAACTGCAGTACGGAGATATGCTCAAGTGTACAAGCGACGGAGCCCCGCTTTGCGTTGAAGCATATAAGCCATACTCAATGTGGATTTGCTTCATACTTTTGCCATTATGGAAACTGGCAATACCAGCAGAAGCAAGCATGTCAAAATTACTAAAGTCACGCAGCATCGATAGAAAAGTGTAAATTAGCATAGCCAAAAGCGGTTGTGATACACACTTGTGAAAGCTGGGGCGTCACGACAGCGCATTGGCGGCCACGTTGGAGATGCCTTTTATATACATCATTAGAAAGAACTTGATCTTTTCAAGCCACCGAACAACACGTCTACCCAAGTCCCGACAGCTCTTTTTAAGAGATATTAATGACTGAGAGTGGGTCTGGACAGCAAAATAACACCCGTAAAAGTGGTGCCAAGATTTTTTCACGCCCTTACACACAGCATAGAATTGGTTGTCCCTCATTAGATACCGCTGTTCGGCTTCAATGAAAACGATGAGACTAGCAAGCAAATATTTGAAGGTTCATAGGACCGGTAGCATGGTTGAAGAGAATTGTACCTACCGCTATGTGGTTACCATCGGTTTTGAAGAAACAGCAACGTTCATAAACTGGCAGTGCTAATACCGGAGGAGCTGGAAGATAGCAGGGAAGCATCTTTGCACTGGAATCCTCCATCTCTATTTACGTTCAGAGTGCAGGTTATTAACTCCGTTAGTCAAAGCAAGTGAGATCCGCGTAAATTCAAATGACAATTCGACTGTAAGATTCAAGCCCATTGAATTGTGCAGGGTCCTCCATGGTGCAATAAAGATACAACCATGCCTTGAATGCTTCCAGTTTTGCAGGCTATAGCTTTTTCTTGCAGCTTAGACCAGTACTTCCAGAAATATAGCAAGTCTCATGAAAAACGAAGACTTCGGTGTCTTCATATACAACTGAGTTCCCTGCAGTAGCTGATTCACATGCCGTAGGTGCTATTGATGCTTCGAACGTTTCAGCAGAATATTAGCATGTCACTCATAAAGAGAGACATCCAGTCCTCCTTGATGGGCTTCTCAATTTTTCAACTTGCCAGCCGTTGTTGTTCCATAAGGGTACTGACATGTCCAAACAGTATGAGGACAGACTCGGGTTTGGAATTGCAAGTGTTGGACGCCGCCTTCTTATTGCCATCTGAGAAGACGGTGGTTATTAAGAAGGCATATGTTAAATTAAAAGCGAGTTAACTGGTGAACTGCGCAATTTGTCACACAATTCGCCGACGAGGAAGCAGAGGCTTGTGCTCTAAAGTGAGCCTTTTCTGGAGCTCGAAGCAAACGCACATGGGCCACTGTCCGTTTTCTGGTGGCATGAACATTCGCTTATGCCCAGATGCGCCTGCCCATTCTTGCACTTGCACAAATTCAGCAAATCATCAGGCATCTGCCGCTCAATATCGTTTTTTGCAGGAGCTTCTAATGCTACAAAATATTGCTTAGGATTGACCTAGAGCCTAGTTAAATACGGTTCGCTGGACGAACCGCAGGTGGCCAGCCTTCTGGCAGCTTGTCGATCCGCATCCCCCACCTTGACAGTTGCCTCTTCCTTCTGCTTCTATAGCTAAATGTTCAATCTGCTTCACTGACGTTGAGCCAGTCTCAAAGCCTACTTCGACACAGTGCAAGCTCAGGTTGGCTTTCCCTTATTGCGTTTTTTAAGGGCCTGCATAAAGACGTTGCTTCGCCGTGCCGAGATACTCCGTGTACCACACCCAACCTAGCTCAAGTGGGCGTTGCTGAGGAGACCAAACGTTGCTTTCTGCTAGTGCTCCCAGACTCGCTGTGCTTCTCAGCGCGCAGCTGTGGCCGCATGGGCACCCTCCATGGGCCTTATCCATGGCATACCTAGGATCACGCCATGGTGCATCGGTCCAATATAGAATCCACGGACCATACTGAGAAAACCTTTAACCCAATTTGAAGTGCTGTACCTTGCCTTATTCTTTTGAATAAGTGCAAGTCTTTGGGCCTATGAGTGAACGTGCAAATTGTACTTTACGCCTTGTCGTCGATTAAAGAGATGTAACTTCACATCCGATGCCAAGCAACACCAAGAGCTCTTGTTTATTAATGTGATCTTGCATCAGCGCAAAACTGACCTGTGATAAGCCCCAAGCTGTGACTACCATCTGTAGAACCCCTCAGTACGCCATGGCTTGCGCTGGAGACTTCATGTTTCTTTAATGCGGCTATTTGCTCGCCAACCAGCCTGCAGCCGCAAGGCCCAGTCAAGTGCCTTAACTAATCCAGAAGAAACGTGCACGCCGCAGCGCTAATGCTACAAGGGAGGCCGGACTTTGGAAAGGCGATCTACGGTTTAAGCTGCACATTTGCTTTGCCTCTCTACGGGGATTCTTGGATGAATTGATAATTGTTGAAGCAACCCTGCAAGCAACGATCCACGGCATGGCGTGCATTCGACCTGGCAGGTGGCCTTGGTCACACCCTCAGTTTCAAATCCGGCTTTATGCGCGCGGTTGCAGTTCACCATTATATGACTAAATCTCTTACAAGAGAAGCATGTGTATTGTTGATGGGCTATCGGGGTGATTAAAGGGCGGCTTACCTTTGGAATCCTTTTCTCGCTCGCCTTACACTGTAGGCTAGAGTTGTTTGACACAGCACCAATATCCACGTGCTTTGAATCGCGCGTTGGCTCTTCATTTACAGCCAAAGATGCAGATGTTGCTTTGATTTGATCCTGAAATATTGATAGGCTTATTGTTTATAGATTCTTCACTGCCCAGTCAGCTAATTTCAGAGTCGTGGATCATCATGCAAGCACCTGAGGTTACTCTCTGGGGGCACCTGCGATACACCGTTGACAAGTCAGCTGTTCATCTACGTGTTGGTTTGTGCAAATCAAAGCTTCGCATTTAGCAGTACATAGATATGTTGATGGTCCCGTGCTTCAGCGATCTCAAATTTTTCTAGAACGTGCTATTTAAGAGATTGTTCTACACCAATGAGTCAAGGCTTGGTTGGTGGCTTTAACCGTAGTAATCCCTGGGAGCAAACATTCTCTATGTGGATAAAGTTACTGCAGAGGTACCTCATTAACCCATACAGATGAGGCAAGGAACACTTGCTTCTCTATATCTGAAGGTTTTGAAACGGGGTACATCTCCAATCGGCTTATGAAACTTCAGATACTTGCCATCTTTGCACCCATCATACTTTTCTCGTCGGCACAGCCCCACTACCGCATCCATACACATTTCGACAGCTGACAAATCATGCTTTTTACCAGCTCTAGAGCCACTGAGTGCGATTCAACTTGCAGGTCGTCCTCTGCTAACCCAACACACCCGTTGGTATAGTTGTCTGATTTCGTTTGCCAACAATCTGGAAAGTACACCCTTTGACGATGGTTATTGACAAAGCTCTTGTTAAAATTCAGTGTTTCAACACATCCGCACTCAGTAGATGAGCGGGAAGCAGCTGCACCCAGCCATGTGGCTCTACCAACTGCGATGCTCCATCTAAGGTCTTCAGTGTGGGCATACTTCCCCACACAGGCAATACAGTACTGTCAGGAAACCATCAGTGTTTTCCCGGAAAATTATCCGCCTTGCCTGACTACGCCAATCAGAGCTCTCGGGGTAAGGGGCAAGCTAAGGCTTGCATTGCTATACCGTCTACGCACTCCGAGCTCTCGCAGTTACTTGCACATCGCATCTAACGAACACGCACACAGTCTTGCGTCGTGATGCATCGAGCTAACAAGCCCACAACAAGTAAGATATACGACAACCAAGTCAACAAGTCAGTCTTCAACAGTTCTTTGTTGAATTTAATTAGTGTGAAGGGAAGTGTTGAAGGATAGCTTTACCCGCTACAACCGAGGCTCTCAGTACGAGGACTAATGGAAGTGGGTTAAGACTAGTGGCGAGCTACAGTACATTGGGACAAATTGCAGGCTCAATAAGTAATACGTAGAGTACCTCATGAAAAGAGCTCTATTTCAAGTCTTCCACGCCTGTAACTTCTTGTTTCTAGCACCAATGCAATCAATGGGCGCAGAAGCGATCTTCGGTCTGCTTAGAACACTGCGAAGCAAATATTTTGGCGGGCCAGTGCCCCTGTTGCCTCATACTGTCCTCTGATTCCCAATAGCAGTCCTTTCCAAATATCCTGCACTTGATTTTGTGTTTTGCAAGAGCAGACTCCCGTTCTGTAGAGAAGCAAACTATTAGATCCAGCTCCTTCACTAGGGAGCCGGTTGAGCAGTTAACACTTAGCATACATCTTTCCCTGTGCTTGTGCATGAAAGGGTCGAGAAGCAGAAAAAAATAGATTGCCAGGATACGCCAATGTAACTCTCGAAACCTTATCGGGTAGTCAGGAAGAACACGCATCCGCACGCGTGATATACTTCTTTCGCACTGCTTAGTTAAGCAGAAACAATGTTCCACTTCTCTGGATCCAGCTGTCGTATTCCCTGCTAGCTTGTAGCTACGCTCACCAGCGAACTTATGAAGCGCAACACTTGCAACGCTCCTCCTACGGCCCTCAAAAATAGAGCCCCAGCCCAAGCGTATGAAAACTTGGGAAGTTATGAATCGTCCCATTTCGATATATTTCGTGTTCAAATTCTTGAGAATAGGGAAAATCACTCCAATGATAAACTGACAACCGGGTTTCCAGCGCTAACAGATTCGCACATTCGTAGGGAGTGAAATGGTCCACCGGCGCATAGTACACATCCTCACAGTACGGAGCTGGTCCTTCTAAGCATCAAATAGAAGGCACGGCAGGTTCAGTAACTTTCCCCCTACACTAGCAGCAAGCAGATAGGCTGCTCTAGCAGTGAAACCCACCTTAACCTGTTTTCAACGCTTCGTGCTTTGCGCGTTACTGTGTACTCCTAAATCGCGGCAGCAGCACAGCTGTGCTAAATCCCCAAATATGCACACATGGTCTAAACTAAACATCACAAGCGACTGTGCGTGCTCAGAGCCTGTGCTTGTAACACACAGCTAACCTATTGAAGAGTGTACCAGGTGATGCATTGCGTCCACCACGCGGCACCACGTTGGCTAGGACAAAGAATAGACTCCGCAGGCCAAAGCACAAGACGGGGCGTAGCTGCCATTGCTGTTGTCCCTTTGGTAGTTACGCAGCAGTTACATGAAACAGTTAGGTGGGAGGACAGCAACAATCAAAGTGGCAATTGTGTTCACAGGGACTCCTGTGGTAATGCACGGAAGCCACTATGTCCTGCAGCTTCCTATACCACAGCATTCCCCAATCAGTAGTCCACGCGGACCAGACACATCTTGATAGGGTGGGAGGTAGTAGCGACCTCGCCCACAGCTAAAAAGTGCCTGTACTATAGGAGAGAGCTAGGTTGGACCATCCCTGTAGCTGGGTTCATGCTCTAGCCAACATGTGCGCTGGAAGAAGCAGTAGCTGGCAAGCTGGTCAGTCACGGCCAGAAGAAGGCATCTACCTGTCGCTACTGTAGCAGACGCCGTACTAATCTTGGCCCCAAAAGAAACCGGTCCTACTCCTCTTCACAGCCAACACAGAGGATTAGCCAATAATTATGCTCCAATCTGTTAGTCCGCACCCTCGAGCGGCCCATGACTGAAACGGCTGTTTTTCACTGAGAAACCTGCGTCGCAAGACAACGAAATTCATGGTCGAGCGCCTTTACTTGGAGAGCTGGAACATATGCGCTTTGGGTGAGGGCCACCTAGAGCGGAGCGATAGACTCCCGACAGCGTAGAACACCCCCCCAAAGTAACGGTGAATGCACAGCGCTATCAGAGGAGCTGGGGGCGAGGCAGACAAAAATGTGGAAAAGCGGAAAACATCCCACTCAAAGGAAGGCAGCATGCTACACAGCAGACAAATGAGGAGCAGGAAATGGGTCCTGGAAAAATACAAAGGAGGAGCTAGGTATACAAGATGCAAGGAAGGACTTGAAAGATCCAAATAATTGAGAATCGCCACTTACCAAGCAACGAGGGGTCTAGAGGCCGGCCCTGCGCCTTCTTCTTTCGAGACCGTCCCTTCCCTTGACTGGCTTCCCCGCTGACCGCTACGCAACGGATTCACATAACATGCTCAATTCGAAAGTGAGCAGCAGAGCATCAAACACTCAGATCTAAAGCCAGTCCTTCACTGCTTACAGATGTTTTCTTTTTTCCCCTAACGCGCCTATACCATGCCCTCTGTGGTGTCGCTACACCCACGTGTATAAAGGATAAGCACAATGTGCCGCAAAATAAAATAACGCACCTGGAGCCCCTCCTTTTTCCTCCTGAGGCCTCTTTGCGTATTTGTCATTCGTCATAACGAAGTTTTCAGCGAAGAGGCGGAGATGCTTGTGGGCAGGGAAGCTCTCTAATAAGAAGTCTTCCACGTCAAGTGGATTCTGAGGCACGCTCGCACACCACGAAATTCGCGACATCACGAATACCTTAAGATTCAACGTCGCAACCCGTCTTACAATTAGAGAGCCGTTCAAGCTAGAGCAAAAGGGGAAGCAAAACTTTGCAAGCCGACAGAGGTGCTTTGTATTTGTATTGCGCATCGTCACACAAATGCTCCTCCTCTCAGTGATTGAAGCAAGATTTTACTTGGGTAAGCCCTCCCTCTAACTGGACATCGGGGGAGATGCTCAGGGCAGGCACTGAGATATCCAAAATGTGGATTAATGGAGGATGAAAGGCAGAGACTGTAATACACGCCGCGGCATGTGAAGCAGAAAATGTGTTGGGGTGTAGGACTATTCAGCTGGACCGAGAGACTTACGTTCATGGTGGCTAAGTACTCCAAGATTGGAAAATCCAGCGGCAGCTCACACTCCGCTAGCAGGCCCTTCCATTCTGGAGCAGCCAGATGCAAAGCAGTCACAGTACGCCTTTGATAATACCCTCTCAGATTCAAAAGGACCAGTGCCGTGAGGAACCCTCCTGTGTGCAGCCTCATTAAAAGAAGTCACGCCCTGTGTTTGGCATCGATGTTCCTGCCTCTGATAATCCCTTAAGATTTGACCTGAAGACTCTGCTCTCCTGCTCCCCAACCGCTCCTGATGCCCTGCCCCCGATTCTCATTAAATTTTTCCGCCTTCCAGTGCCACGACACCTTACCCTGCAACTGAGCAGTCGGACGCTTGGGTGTCTCCACGTCTGCAAAGAATGCGGCAACAATGTTTAGCCATCAAGATGATCAATCAAGGCCTCGCAAGTGTGTAGTAATGTATCGACAGAACCTAGCACCAGCCAGCAGCCCCGTCGAAAAGCGACTCTACAAAGTCCTTACCTGGAGTGGGCTCGAGAATAGAGGGAAATTCCTCCACAGCTGACCGACCAGAACCTGTTGCAGCACAAGCCCACAGATTGCACGTCCTTGTGACAATGTAAATCCCAAATTTGGGACCCCGCTACTCCTGAACGTCGCTAGATATCGAGAACCAACCTGCAGGAAGTGCTGCCGCAGTCCTAGGCGCTGCATCTCCATTGCGTTTTGCGGTTCCAGCAGCAGTTCGCGGTTGCTGCTGCTGCTGCAGTGGGGATGGCGATGAAAGAGCAGCAGCGAGGCCCTTAGGGGCCCCTTGCGCCCAGGCTGTGCCGCCCAAGGGTAGAGTCGAGCCCTCCCTTTTGTTCTGTGCGGCTGCAGCAATAAAATCTTGCAGAGACTGCGTGTTCCCCTTCACTTTCCCCTTTGGACCAGCCCCAGCCCGTCTGCCTCCCGCAGCAACAGCTCCCTCATGAACAGCAGTAGGTGAGGTAGCAGCAGCAGCAGCTGCTGCTGCTGTTGAACCCGGGGTTACAGCAGGGGTCCCTGAGCCACTACTGTGGCTGTTTGTGGCCCCCTCAATCAGGTCAGGGAAGTCCTCAGAAGAACCCACTAACAGGGCCCCGGGGGCCCCCCATCCCAATGGTCCATCGTTGTCTTTACGCTGCGGAACAGCCCAACGCATAAGAGCGGCTGAGGCTTCCTGCTGCTGGCGCTGCTGTGGCAACACGCAACACACCCGAAGGACGACACCAAACGTAGAGAATCATCCCCGCAATGAGAGAACATCCTGCAAGCAGAAGCGGGAAGAAAGAAGGGGAAGGAAGGTATGTGGCAGTCCAAGTCTGCAGCAGCGAAACCAGCAACCGCAACCCATAGCCTTACTGCCTGCATTGCCGCCTCCTCCTCTTTTTTCTTCTCTTCCAATTCCTTCGACTGCTCAGCACTCTGTAACTCCATTACCTCCTTCAGCGTGACATTAGGTCTGCTTGCGGCTGCTGCAGCAACAGACACCCACGGTGCCGGTCCACCCATCACGGCGCGTCGCTGCTGCTCACCGGAGGGGCCCTCCCCAGGCCCACGTTTCCCCTGTTGCTGCTGCTGTTGCTGCTGCTGTTGCTGCTGCTGTTGCTGTTTGGAGGCCTTTGAGTCCGACTCGGGCTGTTTAGGCTCCTGCTGCTGCTTCTGCTGCTCCTTCTTGCGCTGGCTCTTCTGGCCCGCAACTTCCCAGCCGCCCTTCACTGAGTCAGCTGCACCAGCCATAGCAGCAGCTGGCTTTGCTCTGTTGTTGCCGGCAAGAGGCTTGTCTTGCGTTACTTTGTGCTGCGATTTATCTTGCAGCTTCAATTGGCGCTGCTGTTGCTGCTGCTGCTGCTTGGTCTCGTGCTGTTGCCTTTCTTGTTGCTTCTCTTGCTGCCGCTTCTCCCCCTGTTTCTGCTGCTGCTTGTCCTGCTGTTGCTGTTGCTTCTCTTGCTGCTGCTGCTGCTTCTTCTGTCGTTCTTGTCGGCACGACTCTTCCACCGTAGCTGACCAGGTCCTAGGATGTGAGGAAGGAGAATCACCCTGCTCCGCTTGTTGTTTTTGTTGCTGCTGCTTCTGATCCTGCTCTTTCATTTGCAGCTTTATTTGTTCGTGCTGAGCCTGCTCCTGCTGCAGCTGCCGCTGGTGCAGGTGCTGCGCTCCGGCCAGTGAACCAATGGGTTGCTGCATCAGCTGCTGCAGCTCCTCCTCCTCTTCCACCAGCTGCTGCTGATGCTCTTCTGATTGCTGGCCATGAGGCCCCCCAATCCCCAGGAGATTCTTCAGTGTAGACGTCATTTGGGCCGTACGGCCCGCAAGCCCGTGATGCAGCTGCAACTGCTGCTGCTGCTGCTGCTGCTGCTGCTGCTGCTGCCGCTCTCCAGGGGCTGCTGGCACTTGAGGCCGATGAAGGGATTCTGACGGCTGCTGCTGTAGTATGAAGAAGGGCGGCTGTTGTTGTTGCTGTTGTTGCTGCTGTTCCTGCAGCGACAGGCCTGTCCGCCGCATCCACATTTCCCACGCAGTTGCGTCCTCACCCCCAACAGCTGCAGCAGCAGTGGCGACTGCCGTTTGTGCGACTGCAGCTGTCAGGTCGTCGGGAGCACGAGTCACCGAAGAGGCCCTCTCTGGCGCCAGAGGATCGCCAAGTCCAAAGGCTCCCCCATCACAGTCAACGCCAAGAGTGCCTCCAGTGCCTTCACCCCAACCCATCGGATGCGGCTGCTGCAGCACACATCACAAAAACAACGAAACGTCCCGTAGTGAGCACCAGAAGGCGCAGCCTTAAGACCCACAGAAGGGACAGAGCAACTTACTTCCCACAGTCGGAAACTAGGTGGCGCTGCAGCTGGTGCTGTAGCAGAGCCTTCGGACGGCTGTCTCCGTCTTTGTTGCAGCTGATGCTGCCGCTGCTGCATCAGCCTTTCCCTTTGGGTTTGTTGCTGCTGCTGCAGGAGCCGCTGCTGCACGGCTTGGATATCGGGGAGCGTGGTGAACGGCGGGGGCCCCCCCGCAGGGTATATTAGGCCAAAGGGTATCCATGGCATATTAGGCCCCCAACGCATCAAGAGATGATCAGAAAAGTAGTTTCGCTGCCACCAACTGTGCATGTCTTTACCGCTAAAGGGACCCCTCTGAGTTCCGCTCGGATCGCGGTAGTACCAGATGCTGCTGTTGATATTCAGGGAGCCCTGAGAAAGGCTTAAAAGGCTGTCAACCGTGCCGCTGCCAAGCTCCTGTTGCCCCTGAGGGACCGTTAATGGAGGCCCCACCAAGAGGGATTGTAGATCGAACTCGCGCTGGTGTTGCTGCTGCTGCTGCTGCAAAGTGGTCGCAAATAAGTCTGCACCTGCCGAGCGACCGCCCAGGGGCCCCGGAGCAATGGGGGCCCTCTGTGGGGGCCCTATAGCCTGTGGAAGCTGATGCTGCTGCTGCATCTGTTGCTCCTGCTGTGCCTGCTGCAGCAGGGCCTGCTGCTGGCGCAGGCGTGCGAGGGTGTAAGGCGCTTGAAGCTCCGTGTCTCCTTGTGAGTTGTCTTGGCGCTGTTGTTGCTGCACTGCGGTAGTGGCAGATGTGAGGGTCCCAGCAATAGGCACAGGTATCCGTGTACCGCCTATAGGCTGTTGCTGCTGCTGCTGCTGCGCTGCTGCTGCTGCTGCTGCTGCCATGTATTGCGACAGAGCAGCCGCAGCAGCAGCGCGTGCAGGCCCGCTGGTTCGGAGGGAGTGAACGTGCGCTGCCAAGGCATGCAACTGTTCGCCATCCATTTCGCTGGCGAGTAGCCGCTGCAAGGATCCTGCAGATACATCATCTAGCGATTCCTTCGTTTTGCTGCTGCTGGGGCTGCTAACTGATGCCCCAGAGCCAAGCGCTGCTGCGGCTATGCCACCTGTTGCCAGTGCCCTGTCTTGCATGTGCTGCAGCTCGCCTGCCAGCTGCCCCCGTTCCAAGAGCGACTCAACTCTAGAGAAGTTGCACACTGGCAGCGAGGACCCCCGCTGCGGCTCCTGCTGCTGCTGCTGCTGTTGCTGCTGGTGATCGACAAAAGATCGTACCTCTGGATCAAGGCTAGGCCAAGAACGGGCTGAATCCTCCCCCAGCTGCTGCAGCAGACTTAGAGGCTGCTGTTGCTGCTGGGGCTGGGCCTGCTGCTTAGGCTTGCGCTTGATAATTGGTTCTTCTGCCCAGAACGCAGCGACGGACGGAGACAGCTCTTGTCCTCTAGAACTGAAGAATGAATTTACTTGATACTGCTGCTGCTGCTGCTGCTCTTCTGCGTGCTGCAGCAACAGCTGGCGAGTCTCGTGCTGAGCCCAAGTGTCGCGCTGCTTATCCAAAGAAACAATACGGGAAGGCTCCCCCAAAAGGCCGCTCTCTGAGTCCTCCACATCCCGCTGCTGTCGCCCCTCTTGAGGAGCAGACGAGAGGGGGGGCGCAGAAACAGAAGCGAAGTCAATGTCGAAGCACTCCTTGTGACCACCTCGTTGAACCTCTGGTGCAGGCTGTTGCTGCTGCGCATACAACCCGGAAAGTTTCTCCGCAGCATCGTAGACTGCAGCATCAGCAGCACTCGCTGCAGCTGCAGCAGTTGCTGCTGTCTCTCCCTCATCACTGTGCAAATCGCCGTGGGCACTACCATCGGCAGATGGCGGTTCGCCCTCCCCACTCGCTTCAGGCCCTTGCTGCTGTTGCTGTTGCTGCCGCTGCTGCTGCCGCTGTTGCTGCTGCATCCTGGAAATAGGGCCTGCTCCTGCGTTCGACAGCTTGGAGCCACCAAGTGCAGCAACTGCAGCAGCTCCTACACCTCCTGAAGTTGCCACGCCTTCGTCTGCCGGGATATCCCTGGAAGAAGCGCGTCTGCTGCTGCGGCTAGCAGCAATCCCCGTGCGGCCCCATACACCGCAGCCCGGAGTAGGTGTTCCTCCTCCTGCTGCTGCCGCCGCTGCTGCTGCTTCCACCCCATCTGCATGCACCGCGTCGCTGTCTCCTTTGAATCTGTGCTGCTGCCTTCCCTCTAATTCTCCGTGCGGTTCACCCGCGCCTGAAGCCCAAGAAGGGGTACTCCTAGGGGGCCTTATTGTGGTTTTTTCTGCCACGTCTACTGCAAGGGGTGCTGCCGTTTCTCCTCTCGGAAAGCGCAACGGCCAGTCCAAACTCCGGGCAGAAGACGAACTCGCCGGGGTGTCTGCCTCAGTGGGCCCCCGCACAAGAGCGCCCCGACCCCACAACCGCCGGCTGGCGTCGCCCCCCTGCGAATGGTGTGGCGGGGGCCCCTGCTGCTGGGGAGCACCTGCCTGATGGGGGCCCTCGTGCACATCAGACGCGTCCCCAAACACGCGACGGCCTAGCGGAAGTCGCTGCTGCTGCTGTTGGAGCGCCCCTTCCTGCTCTCCACCACCCACAGCAGACCGCGTCCCCCGCAGCGGCAAAGCCTGCACAACGGGGGCCCGCGAGGGGGGCCCCCCCCCTAAAGGAGGGCCCCCCCCTGAGGCGCTCGAGAAGTCTCCTGACCCGTGGGTGCCCTCCGCGAGCGCTGCGGCATCCGCACATAAAGAAGCACTCAAGACGCAACTCAGGACCCTTGTCGACGGGTGTTCCTACGTACCAGCGTGTGAGCTGCACTGCGCGTAGAAAATGCCAGAATAACGCGCGATCCTCTATCGCACGAACCAACTAAGGCACCTACGACCCACGCTAGGCACAACATGCTCTTACATTCTTGAAGACGGCGGTGGTCCTCCCGCAACTGCGACTGCTGAGGATTGCTGAGGGGCTCGGCTGGATCCAGAGACCCTCCTGGATCCCCCTGAGGGGGCTGTTGCAGCCCCCGAAGAGGCCACTGGCCGAGCGCTTGCTGCTGCTGCTGCTGCTGCTGCTGCTGCTGCTGCTGGTCTCCTCCACGAAAGTGCGGAGTAGCACGATCACCGACTGCAGGTTGGGGCGCCTGCTTTTGCGTAATACACGCACACATACACATACACATACACATACACATACACATACACACACATACACATACACATACACATACACACACAGTTATTACATATACACATTCTCATACGCACACAGTTATGCACACATGCACACAGTCATAACACAAGGGTCTTTTACTACGAGGGCGCGCGCATCGCGAGTGTCTAAATGCGAGACCCTGCTGCGCTAGCCTCTGCATCTCGTCTAAGGATCTCCCCAAAACGGCAGCTTCTGCCTTCATCCGTGCGGCAGAGCAGCCCCTGAGCTGAGCGCCTCTTGGCGGTGGAGTGCAGTGGGAAGATGCCAGCGGATAAGGGTGTTATGCGACAGGGACGTCATCGCGCATGCGCCTTAGCGGACGGTGACTGCTCAAAAAGGCTACTTGCTACAGTATTCTACGATCATCTTACTGCGCGCACGGGATGCCCAGCCGGCTGCTGCGGCTGTGGTTGCTGCTGCTGCGAGGGTGGCTGGGGCAACTTCAGAGACTCCAGCGAGGCCGCAAAGAAGGCAGTAGGATGAGATGGGCGCTGCTGCGCCCTTACAGCCCTCACTTCCGCTGCATCTCTCTCCCGCTGTTGCAGATGGATTGCCAAAAGCTGTTGCAGCGTATATACCACCCCGGCGATGGCCGCTGGCATCTCGACTGCCGTCTCTTGCTCCTCTTCCTGCTGCGTCGCCTCTGGTGCCGCCGTTTCGAGGTCTTTGGCGGGAGTTTTGTCGGGAAATGAGCCCGCAGAAGTGCAGGCAAGGCCGGCAGAGAGTGCCCCCCCTGAGACGGGGGGGGGATCCGCTTGCGGCTTCGCGTGCACTTCCCCCTTCGTGGCTGCTCCTGTTTGCCCCGCTGGTGGCGAGGGAGCAGCCGCTGCGCCTCCTGCTGCAGGTCCAACCCGCTTGAGGCCCCACAAAGTGGGCTTCTGATGCTGCTGGCGCTGCAGAAGCTCCTGTTGCTGCTGGTGCGAGAGGTTCCTGGTGAAAACAGAAGCCGTGACGGGAGTATCGTCCTTGGGCGGAGCAGCCGCGGGTGTGAAGAAACCAGCAGCGAGGCTGTTTGGGGTGGTGGTGGCCCCGAGCCCCTGAAGCACCAGTGGGGATGCCTTTGCATGCGGAAGGCGCCGTTGCTGCTGCTGTTGCTGCCCGCCAGAGGCGTTTGCAGGCGCGCCGCTGCTGCTGCTGCTGCTTCCGGTGTCTTCTGCTAAAGAAGCAGTAGCAGGAACTTCCCACCTCCGCCGCGTGGGAGCAGCAGCGGGGCTGGCACTCTTTGCAGCGGACAGATCGGCGGCTGACGCAGCCACGACTTTCGCTGCCGCTGAAACTGGTGAGCTGCCTGCCCCCAGGCCTGCTAACAGTCCTGTAGCCACCACCCCAATACTCGCGCCTCCCTGCTGCTGCAGGGCACCAGGAGGCCCCTCCGCTGCACTGACAGGAACACTACGAATTGAGGGCGTGTCACGAAGCTTAATTGAGCCCAACAGAGCATCCAGTGTCTTCGGTTTTGTTGAGGGGCCTCCGGAGGGCCCAGGAGGAGCCGCTAAAGCGCTCCCTGTCGAGGCAGACGTGCTACTTCCGCTGGGTACCCCTCTTACAAGGTTCCCCGCGGCAGCAAATCCCCGCCTCTGAGCAGAAGCGGAAGCAGCACTTCCACCGATGCTGTTGTTGGTGCTGCTATTGATTCCAGCTGTTGGGCGTGGCCGCCCAACGCCTGCTGCAGGCCTAGGCTGGTACATACTCCTGCTGTCTCCTTCCGTCTCCTCTTTGCGTACAGTAAGCGCCCCTTACACACGCCGGGACGCACAGATGGAGCTAATTTGGGAGGCAAAGGCGGGAAAGCCCTCCCACCCGCTGTCCGTATACTACTAGGGAAGTCAGAAAGGGGGCTAGCTAGACGCGCCGCACCAGAGGGGGAACTTTAGCAGAGGAAGATGCACCAAGAGATGATATCCACAGTTTTCGTGCAAAAGATGCTATTGTTTCCAAAGCATGCGGGCGGCTTCCGTTTCCCCAGCTGCCTTGACTGCTGCAGACACAGTTGGCGCGTGGCCTGAAGGAACATGCGGGGGCCCCTCCTCGGCTCAGGGCCCCAGGTGTGAGGCACGGGATAGGGCCCCCACTCCGTAAGCTCTAGGCGGCGGCAGGGTCCACCTGGAGACCCGAAGAGGGGAATAGTGCAAGGATTGGGAGACGCAGCACGAGGGCAGAGAGGGGGTAGCAGTGACTGCACGTGGCAGAGGAGGCAGATAGAGGAGGAACCAAGGGAAGCAGCTGCTGCGGCACTGAGAGTTTGCCGGAAAGGCAGAGCGCAGGAACTCCAGGTAGGAGAGGAAGATTGAGCAGAGGAAGAAGCACAAGAAGATTTAGAATGCTACCGAGCACAATGTAAGAGGGGACGCCCACAGAGCCCTTAGTTCGGGATTTTGGAGAAAGAAGGCGGGTGTTTGGGGTGTTTGTGTGAAACAGAGTAGGAGAGGGTGACAGCTGGATTAACATCCATATAATGGCATTCAAGACCCCGTCAAAACGCAGAAATTAAAGGATTTAACTGATCAAAACCCCTGCAGCAGACAACGGTAGCAACTGCAGCAGCCGCTGCTGCTGCTGCTGCGTAGTTGCTGCTGCTGCGTAGTTGCTCTACAGGCGCTTCGAAAAACTGGCTCCCGCATCTCCTCCAAATTTTAGTGATGTGTCTCTTTGTAAGTTATGCGGTAATAACCCCTTTTAGTGCCAGAGAAATCTGAAGGGCACATATAAGGTGGATGGCAGTGTATCAAGTGAGCAGCAACTACAACAAAAACATGTGCAGCAACACACCGTCGTCAATTGGCTATTGCTTTTGCTTTAATCTTAAGGCTGGTACCACGAAAAAGACAAGGCAGAGCTTTACTAGAGTTTGGCTGATAACTGAAGAGCTGATTCCCCAACTTGGGCGCTATCAGTAAACCATATTTGCCATAGTACTCAAGAAACGCTTCAATTGAGGCCTTCGTAGGGTGACATTTTACTCCGAATCCACTATAAACTTAATGCAGAGCTGTTGAGTAGTTTTCATAAAACACTTCCCCCTTCCCTCTTCGCATATTTTATCAGAATTCCCTACGAGGGGAAAGGCACAGCTAGGGTGAGGATTGCTGCACCCTCTTTGCACTCCCAGCATTCACAGCTACTTACACATCGCATCTAACGGGCACGCACAGCCTTGAATCTTAAAGGAATTGAGCTAAGAGTACTCCGCAACAAAGATGGTAAATGGACACCGAAACCAATTAGTCGATTCTGTACTGGTTCTCATTCAAATAAATTTTGTGTAGTAGAAAGTGTTTAACTGTAGCTTAGCTCGTTATTTCTTTCCTCCTCACTTGACGTATACACCCTCTTGTGCCATACCCACACGCCGAGACCACCTACGTGCAACTCAGCAAAAGGCTTCCCACCCAATGGCATTTAGAAATGAGAAGAAAGTGCAAAGCAGAGAAGCAAGGTATGCTCTTACTGCTACAGCAAAATCGACGGGAAAAAAAAGAAAGACACATACTGTAGTCCGAACGAGGAACCAAACCCACACGATCAAAGCGGCGGGATGCCTCACTGTCGTCAGAGAAAACAGAAGGCTAATGAAGTGTGTAGCAAGAATCATAAAGACACAAGCCCAGCAGTGCTTCCGTGCCTCGTAGAGAATCTTTGTATGCAAATATAGCCTAGTTATGAAGCACAGTTTATTGAAACTCCACATAGAAAGGCATAAGGAAGAAAATGGAGACCACACAGCTGAGAGGGCCTGCACATAGATCTGAGTACAGAGAACACCGAAACAATAATACACGGCAACTTATCAGGCATTACCCAGAGATAACAGTAGCCATTTCAGACCTAGCAAGTGCTTCGGAAGGGCAATTGTCAGGGAACCAGATGCTGCCTATGGCGACCAGCGTTGTAATTCCAACAAAGCCGCAAATTTTTCCGGCAGGTTATGAAGCCCGTGGCTGCTCCTCTGTCAGCCTCTTAGGTTGGCAGTTCCCACCCCATTTCACTAGAATTTTCTACCCACCGTGTCTCAGTGCTCTACAGTCGTGAAATCCAGCACATTCATGGCTCCCTGCGCGTCCTTCGCCAATACGAGTCATTTGCCTCCACTGCAGAGCCTGCACACGCCTCGCAGGCTGAAAATTCTTTGGGAATCTAATCATGATATTGTTCATTCATGGGAAATACATCGAGTAGCAAATATAGACGGTCTGTCAGAAGACGCCAAATGATCCTTGCCACCCTTCCACAAGCATTTTCGCCTGGTCACATTCCAGTGCATTTCATTATGCCTGCTGATCCAGCAAGACCATATCTCCGAGGTTGAAACACGCAGCCGATTGCCACTTATCATGGCACACTGCTTATCTCTCTCGAGTTTTGCGCATACACTATCGTGCACTCTTCAGCTTCTGTCTTAATCCCTCCTCTGCAAACGGAGGCGGCGGACGTTGGCCTACTATATCCAGGCCCGGATCGGAGACAAGCTTCTCTGCGTAAGTCAACGATGCAGGACAGCAACGGCTAAACGATTAAACTAGCGTGTCATGAAACATCTCAAATTCAAGCAAGACTCAAACCAAGCAATTGAATTTGTGTGGTCAGAGACAGGCAAGTACTGCAGAACAGTGCGGTTGATGCGCTCAGTCCACCCACCCTCCTTAGGATAGCCCAAAGCGGCTATATTCTTGCCAGTAAGTAGGCACGTCATAATGGCACGTCAGAATCCACTTAGGAGATGTGGGTCTCTATCCATACTGACACTTCTGCGGCGTTGGAGAAGCTTTCAAAGATGAGTCAAACATAGAGCTGAAGCAAGCGAGGGCCTATTTGCTAAGTTTTGTCGGTGTCCACGTGGATATTATCCTGACCCATGACCTCCAGCATGCCAACAATAAAGTCCATGGTCAGATCAGGTTAACGTGCATCAGAGCTCGGACGACTTTGCAAAAGTCCGTGTTTTAAAGAAATTTGTTGCTTCAGGTGCTGGCGATGTGGATATGACATTGCATCTCCTCTTCCGCAAAGCGCATCCCAGGCCACCAGAAGGACTGTGAGAGCATTTCCACTGGAGTGTGGATCCTACAATAGCATGGAAGAGCATGATCATGTGCTCTGGGCAAAAAAGCACTGAGGAGGGAAGCCGGACTGCAAGAACAACGGAGTTTCCACTTTGTTCTGAACTGCAGCAGGACATTCCCAACGTGGCTGTGCTCCACCGTTTCTCCCATTCTGGATTTTGGCAATAGTAGCTAATCATGGATACCAAATGCATACAATTCACATTACTCGATAGAAACCAACGATTATCAAGGACAAGCGCAGCTGCAGTGATCTCCAATGAATCGCTCGGGCGTGAGCGCCTCTACTATCATATTAAGAAAGTGTCTACTACACATTATCTTAAGCCGCCCTTTTAGGGGCGCCTAAGCCAGCCAACACTTTTAACGTTCTCGAACTGCTAAAAGCTCTGTGTATGGGCTAGCAAAGGCTAAGCATCGGTCTCCACAGGACAATGACCTCCATCAAAAATGATGCCGGGATTTATCCAGGCCCCTACACGCTACATAGAGTCGTTTGGGCTACATTGCATATTGCTTCTCCGTTTCGGTGAGGCGATGGGAATACTACACAATGTTTCGATGTATTTATAAAGTGGTCGCCTGTCAGAAGGAGTAGCACCAAGCAAGACATTACTAGCATCAGTTATGAGGAAGAACTGACACTCATTATCCGTCTGAGGGAGAACCGGATGAGTTGTAAGGCGGGTAATACTAGCTCTTGGTGCGGCGCCAACCTCCTCTGTCCGGGTCACGTACGGCGCTTTGCAAAATAGAGCAGTCGAAGGAACAGCAATACGCGCAAATCCAGGAATGCAAGCTGTGTAGTAAAATGCAAGCTCAGATATTCACGAAGTCGTTGCGCATGCGGAAAGGCGAATGCCATGGCTTATCAGTTTTACCTTTGGCCCGATATGCCTCAATTTTCCACAGTAAAATCACGGAATCCCACAACTATAACTGGTCACGCGTGGCACGAACAAATGAGTGTTTTTGCATACCTTTACCTATCTCGCAACACCTGAGGCGCACGCTATAGGTGTTGAGGGTGCTTTTGAAAGTTTCAGCGGCATGCTGGGACGTCAACCATGCAAGCAGCCAATAAGCCTTCCTCGATAGCCTCATGAAATCCCAAGTAAAATGGCGTCGCAGGATCAAAGGAAGTTAACGCGTAAAATAGGTCTACAGATATACTCGAGTTTGCGAGGACGAGTGCAAACGATCATTTTGTCTCGCTCTGCAGTAAGTGGGGCCTTGTACAAAGATATCGGTGTAGTCAAATGTCAAGTACACTGTTGTTCCACGTAATCTGTCACACGAATTGCCAAGAACACTCCGAAAGCTTCCTTTTTACATCGATCTTGTTCAGGAGCTTGAAAGCGAACACACATACATGGCACCGTCCGTCCTCTTGGTAGGAATACCTGGTATTGCGCAAAAGCACTTGTCGATTCCTGCACTTGCCTTATTCAGCAAATCATTCGCCTGACGAGAGACATTTTCCTGATGGCGTGTGGGCTTCTGAAGCCACAGAATATGTTTTGAGTATGGCCTATGGATTGACTTAAAGCAGTGCGCTAGACGAACAGCAGGTGGCCAGCCTTCGGGCAGCTCCTCATTATCTGGCACATCCACATGTTCCACCATAATATTCGCCCCTTTCTGCTGTATCTCAACTGCACTTTTATTCGAATCTTTCAATAAAAAGCTATTGTGAAGCCCGTATGGATGGTATTTAGAGATCCGTCTTCTGTTAATGCGTTGCTGAGCCGCCCGAATGGAGACTCTGCCTTTCTCTGCTGAGAATGCCACTCTATTTCACCCACCCTAAATCAAAAGAGCGCGAACTAAAAACCCAAACGTGTCTTCCTGCTAGTGGCCCCAGACTCGCTGTGCTCCATAGCGCGCAGCTGTGGCCGCGTGTGCGTTTTTCATTAGCTTCACCCATGGCATACCTAGGATTACGTCAGGGTGCACGGATCCAACATAGAATGCACTAACCCGACTATGAGAACCCGGCTCCAGGTTGAACTACAAGATAGCTACCATAGCCTCGCCGATTCTTACGTTCGGCCTTTCTTCAGTAAGCTTAATGCCGGGGACTGCGCCTACGAGTAAACATGCATAGTGCCCTTCTGCACCGCCTGCTCGGGTTAACACATATACTTCACATGTAGTGCCAAGCAGCGATAGCAGCTCTTGTCCATAAATGCAAACTTGTATCAGCACAGCAACACCCCGTGTTAATTTCCAATCTGTGGATTTACTGTTTCTGGCCCCCTTCACTCCGTGTCAGCCTATGTGGGGGCTCTGCATTTCTTGCAAGCGCCTTCTTTGCTCGCCAAGTAGCTTGCTTCCACTGATCCTAGTCCTGTTGTGCGAATTCTTTGGCGTCATGCATGTGCTTGCAGTTCTGGATTATATGGACGAATGCCCCTCAGCAGAAAGACTTGCCTTGTTGGGGGGCTGCATCGTGGTGCTATGGAGCGCGTGCTTTTCTAGCCATTTCTCGCGTCTACTCGAGACTTAGGTTAGGGCAGATTTATACATCCCCGACATCCGTACGTTATGAATTCTAAAGCAGCTCATCTGTGAGCCAAAGCCTCAATAGTCGCGCTAATTGGCTCTTCAAACTCAAGTACGCCAGTACTTTTGAAAGGCCCAGCGGTAGGTTGTTTAATTGTCTGAGTCGCTGCCCAGGCTGAAATGACCTGACGTGATAAATTGGGAGCTCCTCAATGGAACAGCAAAGCACGGTTTAGACTGCTTTTGTGAATTCTTGCACACCAAAGTTCTGCATTCATCGAAAAACCGATAAATTGATAGAAGCCCTTGCTACAGCTTTCTAAACTCCTCTTATGCTTGCTGTTGGGCTAATTTCGGTGTAGGCCTATGTCAAGGCTTGTAAGAAGACTTGCTGCAGATAGTAGCCACCCACTACATAAATAGAGCCAGCACTGGCATTCGTAACCCTTCAACAAATAGAACTCCAGGAACACTTGTTTCACTTCATGAGGGAGATACAAAGTGTGGTACATCTCCATCTGGCTGGTGAAATCTTCGAAGCATTGCCTTTCCTTCCTGGTCAATGTAGCCTTTTCAAAGTATCCGTACAAATATTTTGGGCTTGTTAGTCATGCCTGTGTTCCAGCTGTTAGGCTACTGCGTTCGTATCAGCCTGTAGGCCTGCCTCTGCCAGCCAAATAAGCGTATGCCACCGCCTACTGCCATCAACAGGAGGCGTTCCGCCAGCCTGCTGCTAGACAAAATTGTCTCACTCTATTGCCGAACACATGGTGGACAACAGAAAGCTGTGGTAAGGAAGCTTGCCATCCCAATGAATCCATGGCCAGTGGACGAGCAGGCAACGGCTGCCTCGAGCCATGCATTGCCATCAAGTGTGACACCCCATCTGAGACCTCCATGATGAGGCACTCAACTTCAAGCTCCGTGCAAGCTTAATGGAGAATGTTGGAGCTCACTGTGCAACAGCAGTAGGGAGGACCCAACTTTTGTGGCGGAATTCGGTAGGCAAGCCACGCATCTGCGGAAATAAGCACCAACTGTTCTTGAGCCCGAGCGCCTGGTGCTCGAACGACAGCGGTAGCACCAACAGCATCACCAGCGTCAACCGTGCTCGTCATGCAGGCCGCTGGGTGAACAAATCGAGGCAGGGACGATGCAGCAATGATCGGCTCTGCGTTGCTACGCATGCAGCACGCAGACAACTTTGCGCGCAGATGAAAGCAGCAGCATCAGACGTAGAACGCCAGAAGGCACAAAAGTAAACAGTAACTGGCCCTGCTATGGGTCCAAGCGCAATTTGCAGTGGTCTCCTGGCGCTGCTGTAGGCCTGGCATAAAGGGCGTAGTACCGCGACGGTCTAGAGAGTTCTTGTGTATTTCGCTGGAGTTTCTGCGTGCTTTGAGTTGCTGCGGCTACGTGAGCAAGTTCATGGTGGCTCTGCCTTCAAGCTGTCAAAGGCCTGTAGCCACATCACAGGGTTCAGCAGCTGGTGTGCGTGTCGTCACGGGCGCCCCTTGTTTTAGGCTTGCCTTTGTGTTGTACGCCGGTGGCTCGAGCGCTTTGCCGCTACATAGGCTCCGTAGCTCTTTACTTTCCTTCTCTTTGGCGAGCTCGCATTTATCGAGGCATCCTAGAATATCTTCCTCTTGCTTTTCCTGTGCCGCCATTGCACAGTCCTGCTTGCTCCCCTGCCATCAGTATTTTCCCCTAAATGCTTCCTTACCCGCTTCCGTGGCTTCCCTAACTAGAGATTTGGCCTTGAGCGTGTTAGCAGCACGACACGTGCCCTTTGGGAGCCTGCTTGCCTGCCTGTGTTTCTTTTTTTGCCTTTTCCACTTCACATCCTCCACCTCAGCTCTCTGATGCCATGAGTGACGTACGCTACCTCTCTTATGCGACTGAGGGCTTCGCCAGTCTCCCCTTTTACGCGCCAGTGATGTCTTCTCAGATCGACTGATTGACACTCAGACGTCTGTGCTGCCACTCTGTTATGCACTCCAGACAGAAGAGAGCACCAGGGCATAGAAAACCATTGTGCGCAAACAATGCGATTGAACTATACGGCAATTTTCCAGCGCAAATATAAAACCCCCTGAAGCAGTTGCTTGCTCTTGATTTCTCATTGTCTCGCTCTGCTTTGTGCCACTTCCATGTCATCACAGCATGGTGGTTGCCGCTTTCACGATCGGCCTTCCTTCTAAAAGCTCAGCCACTCTTTTGCCAGCGCTTCTCACGGTTCATAGAATGAATAAGATAAAACAGCTAGAGAGTGCGCTTCCACACCTTTTTCGTAGTCAGAGTAGCGGGCTACAGAATATTCGGAGGCTTTCTACTACCGTAGCTACATATGATAAGACTTTGCAAAGAATTGACTGGTTGGCGTATCTGTTCATATTACATGTATCTCAGAGTGATGTTAGCTAGATACAACAAGATGCAATATTGCGTGCTGGTGTGGTATTTGCTGTGTGCAATTACTTGTGAATGCTGGGAGTGATTCCAGCGTGTGTACGGACGCGCACCTAGCTGACCCTTTCCCCGAGTGTTGGGCCCGCTGAGGGAAGAGGGCCGGAGGGTTGAAGTGTTTTGGCTTGTATTCGGTAGCTTCCAGTAATGCTCACATTGAGCCTAGAGCTTAGTGGCTCCGGAGACCTTATCTGGAGCGAGACAGCCAGCAAGCACGGTTGAGCTTGCGCTGGGTTGAGTTAGGAAATTAGCACACTCCGAAGTGAACACAAGCAACTTTATGGACCGGAAGCCAGATTTGTTATTCACTTAGTAACAATAACTCGTCGAAGCTGACGATTCTGTGAATGACTACGGTTTTCACAGTTCTGGGGACTACTAACAAGGAAGGTAGCAAGATTCGAGGTAGCTAGCGCCTATCGGTTACGCGCTGTTACAAAAAGCAACACAGATATTCGAGCAAACACTGATTGACATAAATCTAATGGAGCTTGTACCCCAACAAACTTTTACCATAGTGGCGTGCGGTAGCACACTAGCCACCTGGGATCTGACACCAGCACTTCTTCTGACCGAGAGCACCAGATATTTCCTCAAAGAATCTACAACCACAATTCTTAGAAATTTGCCGATATCATATTGCCCTCCACATTTATTGGGGTTTATGGACCCTTTTTATAGCACTTTTGGATACACATCTCTCCCGTCCTGCTTTGGGCCCAAAGGCTAAGCATTCATTCCTGTAGAGCAATGCCAAGGCACACATACATATGAATTTGGCAAATTTCGGGCAATCACGTGCAATTAACAACACTAATGGCCCAATCATTTGAGTATTGTGTGTACCTTCTATGACCAAAGGTACATATCGCAGAGCTAGGGCCCTCAGAACCTGTTCTGCGTAGCATCGGCTGTTGGTGCCCCAGCAGCCTGAAGCTGCATGTCTGTATAGTATTGACGTACTATCCTTTGCCTCTACGTGACGTATGCCCTACGTCTCCTTGCATAACTCGCCCGCCATTTCGTACGTTTACCTTCTTTCGTTGGCGTATGCTGCTTTCGGAATTCCCACGAACAGCAACAGCGCAAGCTGCGCCCCTGCTCAGGCTGTTCTTCGAGCTTTTTCTGCACACTTGATTATCATGACCATTCAAATTAGTATTGTTTTGTTTGAAGTATATTATAAGAGAGAACGGTGGCTCCTTTGAAAGATCCTATTAGTTCGCTCCGGGCTGGTGTGGGCTCCATAGATGTGCTGGATGCAGAGACTGTAGCAGTGCAGGAGGAATGGGAACAGGACATGGACAGCATCGAAAAAGGCTTTGAAATATAGAGGAGAGATATACGGATGATCGGCGTAGCTCTAAACAACGGCTCGGCGCAATGCTTGCTCTCCTTTTCGCGGTGGTCGTTTGATGCAGCGTTTTTGCGTTAAGGGACCGCTTTCTTTTTCCAAAAAAAGTCACCTCCAGCGGTCAAACCATCACCTGAGATCAGCTATCCAGTGCCACCTCCAGTCGCCTCTCCAGTCCTAACTCCAAAGACTGTCGAAGTGCTACGTGCTCCAGAAGTGGTACCACTCCCAACAACGCCCCTAGAGGCTCTTGCGGTGCTGCGACGTGCGTGGGGCGATGCAACAGAGGACGCTCGTAAGGCATTTACTGCTTTATTCGTATACGAGGATGTTAAAGAACGGTTTGTGGATACCTTGGAAAGATGCACTAATTCTGTTAAATCCAAAGCTAAGTCACACAGTTAAGCTGAACAGGAACTGCAAGCTAAGGCAGTTACTGCGGTCATTAATGGGAGCACGCGGCGTGTACAAGGTCTGACCTTCATATCAAAGAGTGTGGAGCTAAAAATATTCCATTTTTATTCGCAACCGGAAGTCAACAAGGCTTGTCTGCTTTTTAAGGGGCAGGTGCTGTTTCTTTTGAGGATTTCGCTGAAATGCTTAGCTGCCCGGTTGCAAATTTGGCAGCAGGCGCCACTACAGGTGGTAGGCTTATTTCCAAGGCGCGGGCTGAAAATCTGGCCTTATTCTTCTCAGTCTATCATTTTGCGGATCAGAACAACAAAGCAGTGGCAGCGGAGTTGAGTGCCTTTGCATCCGCCGTCTTTAAACGACCAAAGAGGAATCGTTGGGTATGCTCGGTGAGCTCCCTCCAATCTCTCCAGGAATCATGACAAGTCAAATCCGTTCCATGGGAGAGGCTTACGGGAATGATCTAATAACCGATTTTCTGCTTCGTGAGGTCGCTAAGAAGTGGACGGATGCAGACGTCGCTGGGGTGCTGGAAGGGATTCATAAGGGGCATCTGGAGCGAATGCAAACAATACAAGGAATGAAGGAAATGCTATCATAGGTAATGCGAACGGGCTCAGATCAAACTGAAAACTTACAGACTCTCGCTTTGTACATCCTGTAGGCCCTGCTCGTTGTATATCACGGCCGTATGTTCAGAAGACGCAGCGATGGGCTGCGATTGCGGAACTGGGTGTAGGGATCTTCAAAGGGCCAAGTGCGGCTACAATATAGCGTATTTTCATTCAATATCGAGTTTGGCAGGCCCTCGGCTTGCTTAGCTTAGTTTTATCTTTTCACAATGACACGCGTGGTACGATAGTGTTACTTTTGTTCCTGCTCTGTGATGCGCTGTGGAAACACAAGCCCAGGATTCTAGAACTATCAGCAGGCAGGTCGCGACGGATGTCTTGTTCAAGGCAATTGGCAGGTGTGGGACGATTGTTGCTGAGAAAGGAAGGCAAGACGGCATTTAGATGTGGAGAGGAAAGTGAGAGATCTGCGAGTTTTGCCCTACGCGTTTGCATCGGCGAGGTGCAAAACGGAAGGAAGGGAAGGGGTACCCAGCAGGCCTAGACAGGTAGAATAGCAAATACAAGTGTGATCACTCCTGCGATACTACCCAGGGCATAGCAGATATCCTTACTAGGTAATTGAAGAAGAAATAAAGTCACCAATCATACGATACACACTAAGAAGAAGAAACATAGGCTTTCGTCGCATAATTTAGCTGCATTGTGCATGCCACCGGACCCCATCCAAGTTCTCAGTGGTTTCACCCCCGCCGCATTAGTAAATAAATCCCCAAAGCAAGGCTTGAGCGAAACCTAGCGAGGACGACTTTGTTTCGTATAATTGTTTGTTTAGGTTTTTGACTCAAGAGGTCTTTTCCGAGTTTTAAAAGATTAAACGCTGAAGGAAATTTGCTGGCGGATAATCCGCTGCTTGCGTGGCACGTGAAAACGCTTCAGCACCATTTTAAGGACTCAGGCTCTGCAGCCCTTTAGTTACTTAGCTTTCCGCGGAGGTTTGTCCAAAGGTAATATAATTGATACCAGAAATTTAAAACTATTTTGGTGTTACGGATATAACTGCGAGGGGTTAATATTTGAGAATTGTTAGATTTAACAATCTCTATACTGAAGTCTAACTGTTGTAAGGACTGATGAAGCAGGCAGCAGAATGCTTGCTTGCGAGTGGGAGGCTTGTGGCGCGGCGGGAGTGGCATCCATGGGACCTGAGGGTAGCTGTAGCAGAGGAACACTATAATCGCGTCCAGCTGCTTTCATCGAAGCAAAGGCTCGCTACCAGCACCTACCCCTGTAGCACTATGGGTCCTAACCGCCTATAGTCTTACAGGGTTCTCAGGCCTTGAGAACGCTTACTGCATATGCATGACCATTAATATAATAAGCAGGATAATAATGCAAAAAAAATATTTCATGACAAGAACTGCGGGTCCGTATGTTGTACCAAATCTTGTAATTGTGTGTTGCTCTTCCACAATTGTGCATATTAAGCATACTGCATGAACTCCAAGCAGGGGTGGAAGATGGGTAGATAACGAAAGCTTGTTTCTCAGCCAGCTGCTCGTCATTGAAGCGGCACTGACACCCACAAGGCTGATGGGGAAGCCATTTTCCTGGAGCCCTAATTCTGGCTAGCACACATAGACCATCCCAGATAACCGGCCACCCAGTTGGCTTTAGCACAAGATTAGCCGATTCCCTTTTCAAACTAGGGGTTGTTTTGGTAACGATTTCTTTTGTTTTCGCTTCTGGGGTCTGGCTCGCGCACGTGCACCGGAAGGAAAGCATAGAGGTATATCACAAGGGATTTCTTGAAGCAATAGGCGCGCCTGTTACCAAAGCACAAATTGCTAATTCACTTTGAGGATAGCAGTTGCAACTGTTCTAAGGAGGATTGAGTAAAGTGGTCTTCGACTTGAGGACTACTGGACAATCGCGCAGTGAGCCCTCATTAGAGACCCTTTCTACCGAAACCATGTTCTGAAGAATCGGGAATGCACTGTAGCTCATCAATCAGCCCCACTAGACGACTTGGTTCCGGTAATTTGGGTGTTCGGAGGGAGGCAACAGTCCAGCCGAGGTGCTGCCTGGTGCCGCTCGTCTCTTAGCTGCGGAGCGTGCTCGAGGTGTAGATGGACTTCGCAAGGCCTTTAGATCATTCATAAGGCCATCCATCTCGCCTAATAGTTGTTATCCGGCGAGATTAGCACAATTTTGGCGGATGGCAATGGCGACTTTGCCGAACCTTGCAGCGACCCTGTGCAGGGGTGGCCCAGAGGAAACGCGGTGCTCAGAGAGAACTAGGTAACAAGCGTGTAGGAGACACATAGGTTAGCAAACTATTCATTTCGCTAGACATGATACATATACTACGAAGTACGGTGATGATAAGAACCACATTCCCACTGTAGGTATGACTGGACTACAAGCCACAGCCAAAAAACCGATGTGTGACCAGATTCTTCCGCAGATTCCCCGGGATGGAAGAGTCCTCAACTTTATCTGTACATTCGTAACAAGATTCATGAAAACTGCTAAGTATTACAGCTGGGCAAACTTCCTGCGACCGCGCAGCCGGCCACTACAAAGACCGCTGCCGGACCCCCGACGCAGGCCACATTTGAGCTTCACAATCACCTCTGCTATCAATGGGCCCAAGCTTGAATAAGACGGGAATAGCCACCAACTCCAGCATTCAACCAAATGACGATTACCCACCTTTGATAGGGCCAGTACCACGCGAAAGACTTCCTGGAACACACCCCAAAATCCTGCGGCTGACCTAAAAACCCCTTTGTCCCCAGAAGCGGGCTATTCGCGTATGGACTTGCAGCTAAGGTCAGCTGGTGACCCAGAGAGGCCCACAGCCTTGCTCAGACGCCCAGTAGGTGTAAACGTCGAGGGCCAAATGATGAAAATGCAAAACTGCTTCCAAAAATGGATGCAAGTGGCTTTGACACCCATCTCCGACTCCGTTTTTTTTGAAGTTAAGCAGTAGTGCGATGAACCGTGTTGCGCAAGCCTCCATGTATGCTTTGCAGTTTTTGTCCAAGAAGGTGGCTCATGCTCATTACTACGACGCTTTGAATTGTGCTGAAGAGAAGGTCGCTATCGTCTCGGCCTTCATGAGAACCAAAGCCTGCATGTTTTACCGCATGAATAGAATATGAGCACAAGACTACTATGACAAACATGAAAAGACTTCTATTACTTGATAATACAGCTTTTTAGGGGTGCATGGCAGTGGTTTCTACTATCAGGCAGCTACAGAGGTGGAGTCAGCACGAGACTTTATAGTAATGGTTGAGAAGTTTTTTGATATCTTAGCGGCAGAGGAAGAATCCGTGGAAATGCTCAAGCCCAAATTCGGCTCGGGCCTTCTTTCTGACGTGGTAAATGGTGCACCACAAGAATTGGCGATAGCAGAGAAGGGAGACTCTGCAAGCTCAACGCATTGATATTTCGAAAAAAGTGTACTATATTGTAGGAGAGCACAAAAAGATTCAAGCCAGAGTTGAGAGTAAACCAGAACTAACCAGGCAACGATGGGTACTGCCGGATGCGAATGGCCGAGCAGAGTACAAGGGGGCCGACAAGCAAAAGGCTTGAGGCTGGTCGCAACTGGGAGAGTCGCCCACAGGGCGAACTACTGAGCAGAAGGCTCCCGGGATTGCTGGTCCTCGGATCAAGGGTGTGAGAACAGCCACCGGCCAAAAATGCTGGACGCGGCGCTACACGTGCAACAGATGCACCTGATACCTATCCTGGAAGTGCCCAAATGCTAATTTTTTGGTAGAGATTTAAATCAGTCACTGCAATAAGCACAAAATGTGGGGTTATTGGCAACGTCTTGCCTACTAATCGCAGGAGGAGAATGAGGGTTAGCGAGTGAATGTTGGATGCCAGAGGCCGATCCAGGGAAACGGCAACTCCGAAGTGGCCAGGGAGTAACTAAGCCCTAGCCAACAAAAATCTCGTAGAACACGTGCATAGTGATGTAGGTACCTGGGGAGCCTTTGGAGCGCCGAGCAGGTCACCCACCAAGCACAGCAGTGTCCAAGGCTACAAGGCGTCGTGGCTAACACAGTTCCATCAGCGACCCAAAAGGCACGAGCGGAAGCAGGGTCAAAGTGATCTAGAAGGCACCAATGGAAAAGACTACAGACTACGTCACAGGTAAATGAAGCGAGGGAACAGAGTAGAGCAGACACACCAGCCACTTCGTCGATTGACACTGATCACGGACGGGGGTGCTAGGGATCAGTGAAGAGAATAAATGAACCCCCCTAGAAACCAATCTTGACGAAGTAGGAGTGAGCGTAGGTCCCAATAGACGTTTGAGTAAGCTACCTACGGAGATGCTGCTAAAGGCAGGGCCTCAAGGCCTCTGGACCCGTTGAAGTAGTCTGCGGACGTATAGCACAGACGCGCGCCGTGAAGGAGTAGTAGCAACTTGTGCGAAAGGGATTTAAAAGTTAACGTCTGATTCAGAGGGCCTCGTACAAAGTGGGTCTCAGGAGGACTTGAGGAAAAGCTCTCTTGGAGACGAGATATTGAGTCATTTAGAGCACACACCTCAGCAGCGAGAACACGCGAAGTAAAACGCAGCTTGGAACAAGAGCAGATAAGGAATATGTAAATGAGAGGAAGAGTATCACAAGACATGAATTAATGGTTTGCAGCAATCCGAGCACAACAGGTCATGTGAAGGGATCGAACTGGAGGCAGGTAGCGTTCACAACCATGAGCGCATAGGAGGCACTAGTAACATCGACTTACAGAGAGCTACAGACAACGGGAAAGCCATAGGTTTTACTCTGAGACCCCAAAATGAAGACACAAAACGAAATCTTGAACCCTCAACCATGGTGATGTGCGTGCAGCGTTGGTGAATGAATACACATTTTTTCGCGCTTATCGGCTGCTCTGAGTGGCGAAGGGCTAGTCTGTGTCCTGTGTCCCGGCATTAAAGGGTCAAGCGGCTTATACTTTGGTTGAAACAAACTCCAACAGGCTGATGATCGCGCCAAGTCTGGTTTCGGATGTTGCCTTGTATACCACCGTGCTCTACCCCAGCATACACTTTCAAGCAGCTTCTGGTTCTGACTTTGTGGTTGCTCCAGAGGCCGATACATTCTCAGTTGAAGACTTCTATAGCCCTTACAGCTTCCTGGCTACTGAAGCACCGCATTCTATGGTCGGTAATTATTTACTATTGGCGAAGTCTTCGCAGAGCTGCTAGTGGATTACGTCATTCCTCCTGACGTGCCGTGTTCGCTTCCTAATATTCCACATGAGCCCTCTCCTATTGTAAACGAATAGTCAATGCAACAGCTGGTGTTTGACAAAGATAGAAGAAGCACACCGCATAGCCACAGTTGCAGCGAGCCTCCAGACGCTGGAGAACGTTCAACGAATGGGCGTACTACAGGCAGCCATCCTCGCACACATCGCATTTAAAAAGTATAGCTCATCTAAAAGCATTTAAATCTGCTTGAATAATACGAAGATTTTAAGAGTTGCAGGGAAATGGGCACGAGCAAAGCCACGACTCCAGTTGGAGAGGTGTCCCGTCGGTGCCGTCGAGAATACGACAAATGCAGGTGATGGTGGCAAACGCCCCTTCGAAGTCGAGTGCAAAAAATCCTTTACAGGAGGTCAGCCAGCGCTAGAACATAGCATGGAATAGTGTGTGGAAAAGTCAATAACTTGGGAGATTTAAGTGGTAACAACCCTTAATGGGCGGAGCTATCGTCCCTTTGAAGAATGGGTAGTGCGTAAGAACTCGCTGTTCATAACCCTTTAACCCAACGCGGGCTCTTGACCACCACATGGTCATGGACGTGTTAACTCGGCCAGAGTGGCAAGATGCTTAATAATGACCTCGTTACTGGCTGAGTTCTGAAGATCTTGAAGCACAGTGGACGATCCTGCGAGACCTTGAACACAAAAACAGGAAAATCGTTGGGTCCTTTACTTCTGCCTCATCATCTATGATGTTACCTTAGAAGATGACGCACCATGCAAGCAGCAATAGCATGTGGCGACGAACTGAAAGGAGCACCATGCCAGCGATACTGCCCGAATACCCGACGTCCAAGATCCAGGTGGCGCTAGTCATACCAGCGCAATGCAAGGAGTTTTGCAACGATGGACGTGGGGCATGGATTTGACCGAATGCCAGCGGCAACGGAGGATCCGTGCCGGACGGCATTCTGTACCAATGTCAAGCACTTTTAGTCAAGGTCATATTTTTTAGCCTGCGGGGAGCTTCAGGCACACTTCAATCAACAGTGATTCATGTGTTTGTACCCAAAATTGGTGGAGGAGTAATCGCTTACCTTGAGGTTTTTTCTACGGCGCGAAACTCATCGCTGGATAAACTGTTGCAAATTTTTCCGGGCCTACAAAATGATTCTCAAGCTCACGATGTGCCTGTGAACGCAGACACAATAATTTCCATCGTGTCGAAGGTCAAGGCTCTCGAATCTGGGCCAGAAAAGATTTTACAACAGCAACGAATCAAGCAATTTTTCTAGCCTATGAGGTTTCTGCAGTCTGTGTATGCAGCCAGCGCTAGCCAATGTGGCGAGACCCCTGGACAGCTCACAAAAAAGGGGAACGATTCTATGTGCAGAGCGAAGCGCACAGCAGCGGTGAAGGCTTTGAAGTACAGGCTTGTCGTGTCACTACCTTACGGGCTTCTGATCTCAACAGTCCTTATATCTCTGCGAAAAGAGGCATCAGTGCAAGCAGCTGCCAGGGTGCTGGAGTGCTACAGGGAGCCGGTGACTTATGAATAAAAAGATGCCTGATGCTGAGGAGCGAGGTGTTGCATGAATTGATGGGCAATTAGCCTATACTCTGTCTCTGTCACAGTGGGGACGCATAGTCTTGGTTGCGAAAGCTATCCTTTACATGAAGCAGCAGGAATTACAGTACGTTAAATCTCAAGCCACAAGGTCCTTGCTTCGGTGCGAGCCATTGAATGGCTCGACTTCCTCATGGGTTTTCATGGCCTAGGCTTCGCGGACAAACCTGGTTCTAGGAGAGTCAATACAGATGCACTCGTTCCAAGCATTTGCTGCCAGAAAACCGAATAGCAGGATCGCACCACACCACAAAAAGCTCCTTCCATGGGCTTGTCCAGGGTCGTGAATGCAGCAGATGAATAGGAACTTGTACCACACACCCCAAAAGGTTTTCATACCCTTGCACATCGAGAAAAGAAGCATTCTTGGGAAGTCTGCAATGGCTGTAAATGGTGGTATCAGTACCTGCGGTGGTGTCCGGATTTTGCAAGCTCCAATTGCTCATCAAAGGATTGCATGCGTTGATTGCGAAGACTAAAGAAATTCAGGGCAAATTCAAGCTACTTCGCGGGGTTGCCTATGATTCATATGAAGGAGCTTTGGCATATCTACCGGACAGATTTGTCTCCAGAATGCCATTTGCTTTGCAGATGGCAATCATACACCAGGGCACAAGGGTGTGAAGAAAACATATGACACCCTTGCCAGACAGCTCTTCTAGGCTGACATATGCACGTTCGCCAGTGAGTTCATGTAATCCTACCCACGCCGCAGATTGGCTGGAGTAGTATGCATGAAACTTGTTGGCTTACTTTGAAACTCGGCAAGTTTCCTAAAGACACAACGGGCGCAAGGGCTAGTGATCTTCACCTTGGTGCTCCCATTTACCGCAAGAGCACCTGGTGTAATCCTCACCTTGGTGGATGTCGTTGATAAGATGGCGCATTTTATTCTCGTCTGTACTCATGTAATTACCGCGGCCACCTAGGATTTGTGGGCGGAATATCTAGTATTTTTCCATGGTTTGCCAGCTCTGCCAGTGGCACACCGTGATGCGTGCTTTCTTTGATAGCTGTGAGAGCTCTTCTACCACCAGTTGAAAGCCACGCATGCCTTCTTAAATTTTTGGCACCCCCAGTTGGTTAGATAGACCGAGCAAGTTCGTCGCACACTAAAGCAGATCCTACGAAGATACATCCAAAGTGACAAGCCGAAATGGGGCTCACTTCTCGGGGCACAACAAGCACAAAACTGCATTATCCACAATTTTAAAAGCATGACTTGTTTCAGGGTCATGAAACGAGAGTCCCGCGTGTGCTAAAGACCTAGACATTGTTTATGCTGTCGACCTTGGAAGACCACCTGCCGTAACATTCGCCTTAAGTCAACTGGTTGAGGTAGCAGCAGCTCATATCCTGCAAGCTCATGCAGAGCAAAAACGCTTCAGAAAGAGAAAACTCAAATAGGTAAATTCAGAAGGTGGCCTGGCTCGGCTATCCACTGGCCTCATACTGCTCAGCAGTGCAGTCAAGCTTCAGCTCGTCTTATTGGGCTGCTCAAGATCCTGCAACGTATTGGCAAAGTTAAATACAAACCAGTTGCACTTTTTCAATATGCTGTAGTGAATTGCATTTCACATTTTCGCTTTGCAAAGTGAGCGGCCACCCATGATGTGTTCCAGCCGGGGGGTTGGGATCTTCGCCCTCCGTGGTAAATGGTGGCAAAGCGGAACATGAGGACACAACCCAGTTGAGGCACAGCGGACAGAGCGTGTGGGGAGAGTGTTTAGTCAGGTAGAAGGGGTCCTTGGAGAGGGCCGGGAAGTAGGAGCTTCTCAGAAACCTAGAGAACACCCAAGGATTTTGGAGATTATAGGGCCACCCACTACCTACAACAATGCCTGTGAAACTATGGTAGAATCACGCTGGTCGATGAGGGGATGAAGTGGCACGTGGTAGCTCATTTCTGCCGATGGCAGGAAAGAGACAACCTGTCGGCACCTTCGCCGCCGACGGGCAGCGCACAGCAGGAACGAAAAAAACAAGGGTGACATACTGGCTCTCTACAGGACTATCGACGCCGTAGCTTTGAAATTTCAGTCACACATGCTTTCAAGCGCTGTGTCCAACTGTGCTTGGATTGTGCTGGCTCGCCACCTTTAACGATGAGTTATGCATGCTCACTTCAGTGTCGGCTAAATTCGTGCTGTCATACGCATCTTTGGCTGTTAGTGCCATTACATACTCCGCATTGATCTCAGGAGGTGGATGGCTCTCCAACTTGAACTGACCGGGGAATAGCCGCCGCTTGCCTAGAGGCTATTCGTGAGTGGCATTTATGGAAAGACTTTTTCCTGTCGCCGAGTACAGCCGGTCAATGGCATCGTGTAATATATTTCGATATGGGCCTACGCATCCTTCTCCCCATTGCTTCCCACTCTTGCTGACATATGCTTCCTGTTTAGTGAAGTAGTTTTTGCCCACAATCAAGCTGAGTGCATGATTCTGCATTGGTGTTTGTCCTGCACTTGACCTTTGAGGAAAAACCACTGTACTGAACGAGCACCACGTAGTAGTGCTTGCAGTTCTTTTTTGCGCAGTTTCATGGGCAATTTAATAGCTACTCCCAAAACCACTAGCAGCTACGCACACCCAGTGTTCATCAGGGCTTTTAAGCCCCAAAGGTAAGTGGAAATGCAGGAAAACCTATACCTCCAGCTTGAAACAAATTTAAGTGGTTAGAGGAGTCAGGGTAAATTTCGGTACTCCAAACCTTATTATAATTGTATGCTAGGTCACCATTGATAAGCTTGCGAAGGATACTAAGCTTAAATGTAATAAACTACAAGGGTGATATACGTATGTTTGGTAATATGCCTCTTGTACAACAGTAGAGGTGTACCCACGACACCAGGGCTCAGTACCAGCTTTTACACCAAGACACTCTATTACTATTGAGCGAGCCTAAGGTGTTCAGGCTCCGTCTACGCGGTAAGAAGTCATAAGCATGAAATGGGGGCTGCCTGCCATATAGAGGCACGAATTATGGAACCACATGACTGGTTTTGAGGCCCACTTGGGAGGCATTATCTATCTGGGAAGGACAAGAGACCCTTCTTTTCTCCCGACCAAGGAACATTCTCTACAAGAATCAAAAGTCCCACAATCATGCTGAGTAACCCACGGCCTGGTTTGGAATAGATTTTCATCCGGCAAAATACATTACTCAAGTTCGAGAGTCCGATAAACCGATCATTTTCACCACACATGTACATCTGTATGAAGTTAAAAATGGACAGGGTTGAGAAATTACTGCGCAATAAATGCTTACGCTCATCTAGCTGCTCGTGGATGCAGTGGCCCTGAGGTACCGGGGTAAAATACACTAACACACTTTCTGCGCCAGCAGTCACATTCAACAACAGATTAGCATTAAATTGACTAACTGGTTTGTCTATCTGTGTAACTTATTTGTTGCACGGAACTGCTAGCTGAATAGTAGGACCTACACTTTTGTATGCATATGTGCAACTAGCCGCTGTGAATGCTAGGAGTGCGTGGAGGGTGCAGGTACGCCCACTCTTACCTTTGCTTTCCCCTTGCGTCAGGAATGGCCCGTGTGTAAAGGACGGGATCGTTTTTGAGACCCCCAACAACTATCTCAAATGTGCACGGAGTCCGGATTACGTGTCGCCCCACGAAGACCTTACATGGAGCATTACAGTTGGTAGCACCGCATAGTTGGATGCATTTGTTCCTTGCTTATTCACTGGCTGTAGAAGTAGTGGGATCACAGCTTTTCCACAAAAGTTGTAAGCTTCATCTTAAGTTTTTTAGTAATTGAATAAGTTATTTTTGCGTGGCAAGATGCTCGGTAAAAGGTCTGCTAACGGAAGTAGGCGGTGGCACTACGAGTGTTGGGGTGGCATAGGAAGGTCTGCCAGCCGATGTATATGAGGTAGCTTCACAGCTGGTACAAAGCCGTCATTTGTCAGCCGAAGAACAGTGTGCGAGCGTGCCGATGAGGCTACGCCAATCAGAAAACTACTTGGCCGAATCAATGCCCAGGTAATGAAGAATTTCATCAGCTAGTTGCAGATGTACCTCGCACTGTAGACTAAGCGAAACGAACATTCTTTGCGACCTGTTTCGGAAGGGAGACAAACTACATTGGTGGATCTATTACTGTGGCAATCGTCACCTGTTGCAGGGATCGAATACAGTTCAAACGCCCATGCAAACCCTGACTTATTGGCTAATGACAAAATCAGCTCAAAAGCAAGCTAGTAAAGAATTGAGTAAACTGAGGTAGGGAACTCTATCAATAGATCGATGTATTTGGAGAAACATGAAACATTGCTTTGCAAAAGCCATCAAGTAGGCAAAAGTTGGTTTATCGGTGATTTACCTCAAAACCACCCGAAGTGTTACGTCAGGTGGTAGCAGGAAAGCCAACGAATCGGCCATTTTACACCTGATCGGTGAGACTTCGGCAAATGACAGACTACTTGAGGCTTAAGGAGCATACGAATGCAACGCTTGAGTTGTTGGCTTAGTAAAATGACTTACGTCAGGAGTTGGAACCCCTAAATATCGGAGTTGTGTCAACCAGCTTAAGGCAGGCCGAATGCGCGTTCCTTAGCACCCCCAGAGAGCCCTCAACAGCACACTAGTTTATGTTGTATAATTCTTTGACATATATATTCCAGAAGAGCAAGCGCATGCAGACAACCAGGAGCCTTGACAACGGGATTATATTCAGCGGAATCAGGCTCCTTGCAAAAAAACAAGGCCCCACAGTGAGATGAAAAGCTTCCCAGTCAGGCTGCGGCGGAGTGAGGGGGCTACCAACAACAGAATAGCCAGTAGAACGCCATGATAGATCCTTGCTGGGCTGTACAAACTTTCACCAATGGTCCAGAAATGGTAGCGTTACTGGAAACTAGATGTGAAGTGGATTTATTAGCCGAGAGGGCACGGCAGTGCAGTCTGCCTTTTCACTGGCTAATGCATTCCCTAAGAAGTAGATTTGCGGATGGTGACAAAATGGAAGAATTGGCAAGGTTGAAGCAGGTCCATGCTGCTGCACCGCGGTACTAAGCTCTATCAGCATAGCATGCGACTTCTATGTTGGACCCGCTCACGTCGCCACGAGGTAATCGTAGGTAAGCCAAGAGTAAACGTAGTCGAAGGCGCACATGAGACCAGAACTACGCTGTGTGGATTCCAGCAAGCCTGGAAATGCTGGAAAAGGTAAATCGTGATTTTTTCAACCAAGTTCAATTCATATTTGGTGGGTGGGTTTGAGTGAGTGCCTATGCGCGCGACTCAGCGGTACAATAAGAGAACAGCAAGCTGAGCGTACATAGCGTCTAAGTGGACCTGAAGCTAACTCGTTACTGGGACATTTAATTTAAACTTTCAGCAGTAGAAATACAGAATTGAGCTAGTTTCAAGGACTAGTTTACAAATCTATTAAATAATGACGATCTTGGAACGCTGTCCAGGGCATCGTATTCAGCTATTTCGTAGCTTAGCTCCAATCTATTTTCCACGGTTTCAAGAGCTTCCACAGCAAGAGGAAAGAACATTGAGCGGTGTGTGGATGATATACTGAACAAGGCAAATGCAGGAATTCACCAGCCCCTTTCGGCATTTTCAGGTAAGGGTGCCAGAAGGGGACTGGCAGTGGTTCTTGTGGGTTAACTTTAGGCTCCTCAGCAAGCTCACTTTAAAGCATTACTTCCGATTCCTAATATTGGTGAGCTTTTAGGCGACTACTCAAAGGAGTAGTCTGTTCGGCATTTGATTTCACAGATGCCTTCTTACAAATATCCATGCACCATGATAACAGGCACAAAACAGTGGTTCAAACGCTCTCGAAAAATCGGGTATACCTATGTGTTTTACCGCTCGCTTGTTCGGCACCTAAAGTGCGATATTTGCATAATCGGGCTTGTAGAGGCCTATCAGGGAGGGCCGGATAAGTGTCTACACACAACACGTCCTAACAATCAGCTGAAACACTCAAGAGCCCATACAACACCTAGAGCGTGCGCAGCTGTTACTCGACAAGCTGTGGTCTGTGAAGGCACGTAGATGGTCGTTTTCACCAACATACTTATGTTTTTGCTGGTTCATGCTTTGGCTACAGGAGCTGACGAATATTCAGAAATATTTAATTTTTAAAAGCAATGCAGGCCTCTACACAAGAGTAAAGACATGGGGAGACTGGCATAAAGCTGTTTGGTGCAAAGCCTTCAGCCTTCTGAGACAATTCGGGCTGCTCTGACAATGGACTTTATCCCTGGGCTGTTGGAGTTCAAGGGTTAGGATAGCATCTATGTCGTAGCCAACACGCCCATGCTGCTGCAGCTCTACCACGACTCAGAAAGCCCTTAAACTGCTCCTAGCTTGTGTCTAAAGTTTTCCGAATTCCTCAGTGCCACCGATAAGGATTTAACTTCAAAGTGTGTGATTGCTTTCTGGCATGCCTTTATAATTCGCCTATACCGCAAAATCACCGTTGGGGAGCACCCTGAGGCAAATGAGCACACACAAAGCACGAGCCTCATGCTTCTGCAATGTTCCTGCTTGTGTGCTTACAAAAATCTGATTGACTATATTAGTTTCTTACTTTGGTACTCATCTGCATGGCCCTCTTCTGATTCCCTGGTCTACACGTAGAAGCTCCTCTATGATGCAGGCCTGAAAATGGTGGGCTAGGGTTAGACACCACCATAATCGGTGAAGGGGTACTCAGCCAGTGCTTGTTGAGGTATGCGTAAATCTCAGGAAAGCTAAGTACGGAATTATGAGAAATGACGGTCGGTTGTGTGTTTCGAGCCTGTAGATTTAGTCTTGCTGGATTGGCAGGCTTTCAGAAGCGCACCGAATATGACCAGACAAAGACGCTTGCGGCAAGATGGCTAAGAGCATTGGCCTTTCTCACAAAAATCATTGCACTTTCCCACTGGATAGATTTCTCCGCAAGTTGTAGGTGGCACAAACCTACAAAGAAAATTAAAAACTTCCTGAACTAGTCTCGGAGTGTGTCGCGCGGGCACCTAACCTTTGTGGAGGCGTACTTACAAGGAGCCATAAAAGTGATGGCTCTCCGAAATAATCCCAGGGTGCATTAAAAGATTGTCTCTAATAAATGAGTCAGCAAGTCTAGCTTCAGTGGTTGCAGGCGTTGTTGCCTGCGGAAGAAATTGCGGCTGTATTTTTAACAGTGATAACCACCCAAAACGGTATTTGTCGCGTTCTTCAAAAGAAGACTTCCTCTGGTGTGTGGTAAGCCCGAGATACCTGCCTTCATCCATGGGTATTGCTTGAAAAGTCTATTGTTTTGTCTTAGCAGGAGGCTTGCAAAGCACAGCGCTCCGTCACCAGCCAGCCATCGCGCCATCCCCATCGTTTTGGTTTAGTTACGCGGTTGTTTTTGGCTTTTTTGTTCGACTTTCCTCACCTCGATTTTGCTGTAGCCGCTTGTTGCACACTTGGCTTTCCCCATTTGCGTTGTTTTAGCTTTTTGTCCTGCCTGGCGTACAAAAGGGAATGTTTCTGGAATATGGAGAGAAAGATGTAGCAGATTGAGCCGCACTTCAAACTTTCTACTCCAGGAGTAATATTTTACACGAAATTATTACGGAATGGACAAGTTAGTTCGCCTGTTTGGTCATTTTCACTGCAGAGTTGTGCTAACAAGGTGCGGCGAAATGCAATTTGGTACGGCGTGCGCGCTAGATGCTATGTGTAATTAGCTGCGAATAATCTATGTGTATGAAGGGTGCAGCTACGCCGAGCCGAACCCTCTCCCTCCCCTAAATTTGGTTTTTCTGGGGGGAGACGGCCGGGGAAGGCGGGAATTAATTCTAAAATGGTTATCAACTTTCTACTGAGTCTGCATGGGACTGTGGTCAAGTGTTTTCTCACGGAGACAGATGGAGCGTTACAACCATTGCACAATGCGAAACATACAATAGATCTTCATGCATCTCCAAAACCAAACAGCAAGCTTGCAGGATTCTTTTTCGTGTGCTTCCTCTCTGCGAGGCGTTTCGAAAGCCTGACCGATGAGCCATACTCCCAAGCACAGCAGTGACTGCATGCCCTGCAGTCGTGTTGGGTCCTCATCGTTTACTGCCTCATATGTGCATAGCTCTATTACTGCACACTTTTCTGGCTTAATACGCCCATGTTTCATTGATAGGAATTTTATTTGAATAGACAGACATCCGCTAGGCAAAATCGCTTCGAGTCTATTTGTGCAGAATTGCCGGCATCCAGGCAACCATCATGACTCCATATTTGTAAGGGGGTCTGTTTTCGCAAAAAATCCTCTCTATGTTGTGGTACGCGTCGCTTTCAGCTTTAAACGATGCATATTCTATTTTTGTAGCCTTTACCCGCGGTTCAGGCAGTTACACTCAGTGTTACACTGCCCAGACATGCGACTCGCGTCAAACGAGCTGGAAGCTTCCTGCGCAGCCCTTCGACTTCAACGCAACGTTCAAAAGCCAAAGCAGTTGGATTTTGCGTGCTTGATTTGAACCGAGCTGTAATTTCCCTCCTTTTGCTAAGTTCTTATTGAGGCTGGACTTTTCTGGACACCGCATTACACACCCTGATCTGTTTTTCCCTTTGTCCATTTGTATGCATTGAAACAATGCTCATAAAAGTCCAGAACCGCAGGTTAGACCTCAAGAAGCTCTCCAACCAGCAGAAATGGTTTGGCCCCTTCACCTTTGCTTTGCTAGCCGACCCTCAGGTGAGAGCGGCATCCTCTTTTCCCAGTGTTATGCTTTTGGTTTGCGTCCAAATAAGCTTGATTATCCTGGCTGTTTCCTAGCAAAGCCATATCTTAGTTGGGTCTAGGAGAGCGGGTACCACTTTGCCCCCGATACCAAAAGACACGGAGACGGCAACGGCAACAAGAACAAGGGAGATGGGGAGGAATAATTGTGCTCACACGTTCGCTTCTGTTGATGTGGCATCAGACGTGTTTATTTGTTCGGCTCGGAGTCTGTCATTATCACTTTGTTTCCTCTATTTTTTTGCTGTAACGTTCCTTTTCCCAGTTCATTCACCTTTCCGTGCTCTCGTTCGTTTTTTCTGCTCAGTTAGGTCTTTATCAGAACAACCATTCCTGGGGTGAGGAGCTTCAGCAGGTGTCAGAGTGCATTGCAGCTGCTGTTTCTTCTTCCCCCACGCCTGCCTTTATTGCTATCTTGGGGGACTTGGTGCACGCCCCAGTACCGGCGCAAGCCGTGCAAACTGACCCAAGCATTACTGAGGTTTGGCGTGTAAGGGTAAGCAATAATTTTTCTAGAGTACTCCTTAGAGCTCAGATTTCATGTCCACAGCTGCGTTAGATACCCTTATCACTGCTGTTTGCTATGTTGCCCAGTGTGTCCCTCCAGCATCAGTTATTTGCTCATGCTGCTACTCGTGCTCTCGCTCTTTGCTGCTGTAGCAGACGGAGAATAAGGGCGAAACCTCAGTCATGTGTACGACACGAGTTATACTGTCGTCAATATCGGAGGCAGTCGAACAGCTCCCAACATGAATTGCATTATTCACGGCACTATTTACACCAAATATTTGGCAGATAGTAAGCACATAGTAAGTATCTCAGGAGAGTCGATTTGGGCTTTGAGGAGCTGTTTTGCGTATTCCAGGACCAACAGGCACGAGACTTAGCCGACGCCATTGATGGTCCCAGCAAGGAAGTACCAGTGGTGAGGATTCCCGAGCACTCCACAGTGAATGAGCTGCAGCGATCCATTCACAAACAGGAAGTGGATAACGTTAGCAGCTTGTTGAGGGGTGAGGAAGGGAGTATAGAAGACAGGATGAGGAAGATAGGGATGGGAGACGGACAAGGAATAGAGACAACACGACCAAGGCTAAAAAAACAGCTGCGCCATTAATGAGACCAAACTGCAACAATACCAGCTTCTCTCTGGAACCCGTGTTTCTCTTTCACAATTTGCCTTTTGATTTGAGTATTTATGGTCTAAGAGCCAGGAAGCCGCGTGTTTTGTTGCTGGTGGTTTTCCGTTTTATCTGTCACCCGCACTACCTCTGAACCGTGGCAAAGATAATTAGCGCCTTTTTGCCTGTACAGGTGGAGACTGCTGTTGCTCGTTGTTAACTTCTCAGGTTGTAGCTGCCGGCAATCATGACATTGGTTCCACCCCAACTCGTGAAGCCATCGCGGATTATGAGAGTTTGTGGGGTGGGGAACAAGGCTCTTCACTGGCTTGATTTGCCTTCCAAGGCAGCTACCGTACACGCAGCTTTAGCATTGAATGAGATAGACTCTAAACGACGGGGGATTGGGCATGGATTATGATAAATACTACGTGGAGTACACCCTAAACAACACCCGAGTGCTAGTTACAGTTGTTTTTTGTTTGATATGTATGCTGACTTGAAGCCTCGTGAGAGCTCGTACCTCTCGGGTTTTTATTGCTCTGCTTCCAGGCAAAGATTACTATAGTTTTTGGTTTGGAGGCGTTAAATTTGTTGTTGCGAATTCCTCTGTATTCTACGACGATGCAGAAACTTCAAGAGAAGCTGAGGCAAGCTACCCTGGTCCTAAGACGGCTAGCTAGCCGGATAGCTGCATACGGCTAACCGCTGCCATTTCATTTGGGCACACGGGTCGTCAGCGTATTTCCTTGGGCAGGCGCAGTGTCCTACTCAATTTGGCTTGATTGAGCTCGGTCACTGGGTCCCAGAAGGGCTCTGACATCTCTGCACTGTGTGGCAGAACATAGTGTCCTTATTTCTTTCAAACTCTCCTTTATTGGCGTTGCCTTCTATCGCTATTGTTGTTGCTTATGGCGGTATAGGAGCAGTTCAGTTGGATCGCGGAGGAGTTTCAAGACGCCGTTACAAAAGGTATCAATTCCAAGTTCACAGTGCTAAAATCCCCGATCTGAGAAGGGATGACGCTAGACGTTGGCGATCTTGACCACCTAGCTCCAGAAAGTACTTACTTCTCAACTCTAAACACATCTGTTTTGGACATTGTACATTGCCATCTGCCCAGGAGCCAAACACACCTTCCTTTTGCAGCACCACCAGTTCTACTGGAAAGGGTGGAACGAGGAGGAGGAAACCACGGAAATGGTAGAGGTTCCGCAAATGAAAAAGGTACCTCTTGCACCGCCGGATTAAAAGATTGACGAGGTATTTTGTCAGCTTAGATCCTATTTTTTCCGTTTTTTGAGTTGCATGCTGTGTACTTCGTTTTAGAGCAATTCTATCAAAATCTACCGCCTTCCGGGTAAATGGAGAAGGCGTTTTCTTACTCTTTTAAAGCAGTACAAGGTAAACCAGTATCGTCCTTCTATTCTAAGCCCCCAGTGCAATTCATAGTGTACTAGCGTTGCTCAGTCTATAGGTTTGTCGGGCTCATCAGGTGGTATCTGTATGGGTTTGCCCGGTGGATCATGCTAATTAGCTGCACCCAGGTGTTTTCCCAAAGTGTCGAAAAGAGCATTTGAAGCGACTGTAATGAATTTCTGTAATAAACGGTAATTCGAAGGCTTGATTGGTTCTTCTGGCTTTTAAGAACAACAGACTGGCCTTTATGTAGTTCAGGGTTATCAGTGTTCCTACGTTATCTCTGTAGTGCGCCAGCGTTGTTAACATTTCCACTTTCTCTTCCCCTGTAGTTAAACTGCGTTTTGCGTGTGCTCTGCGAAAAACCCTTTGTACCTGTATTCGCCTAGCTTCTGCTTTGCTTAGTGCGTGGATTCGGTTGTCTGATTTTTTACTTCTCCATGAAGCCCGTTGCCCGCTTCTACAGTCATCAACATTAAACAGCCATTTGCTTTAGCTTTTCAATGCCTATTCTCTTCCCCTTGGGCGTTCCTGTTTCTTGCATCGGTGTAAGACTCCGACTCGCCCGTCTCTGCCTGTCTCTCTTGTGCTATCTCTATTCGTGTCTGTGAGCAGTTTATGTGTGCCGTTTTGATTTTCACACAAGGTGTCTGCCTCTTTCCACGGCCATCTCCATTACGACTCCCTCCTTTGTGATGAAGGGCTATCCCAGATTGTTTCTGCTTCATGTGGCTTCGCCACCAACGATTCCAGGTGACGCATCCTGTTCCCCCATACGAGAGCGATTTAAACCCAGGTCAACTTTTGTTATATATGCGGTGTATATGCATTTGATCAGTGCTAAGCCTTTCCTTTGGGGTGTAATCCGGGTCCATGTACGCGTGGCTGGTTTTGCAGGCCAGGCTGGCGCCTTGTCAAGGTATCGGAGAATAGTTTCGAGCACAAGTTCCTTCCAGTTAAATGGCGTACTGACAACTATCCGTTTAAACCACCTCGTTTCCCATGAATGTGTGTCTTTTAATCCCATTTCGTAAACCTTTAGCGGGCAGAGGTCCCGGTGGCATGCCGATTCTCCTCATTGTTTGTGCACTATATCCCAATGATATCCTGTTTACTGCAGCAAATACAGGGCCTTTATAATGTACGTTACATTTGGACGTCCATTTGAATGCAGAGACTGGAAGTCATTTAAATAACGAACTACTTATCTAAATCTTTTGCTGTCTACTGGAATGTGCCTTTCCGCCTTTTTTTGCCCATCGGGGATTCGGTCTTTATGCATTCTGTCATAAAGAAAAAGTTGCAGTGATCCTATATGGTATCGAGATGGCCAAAGCCGTAAGACTTCAGATTCTCTGTGCAATAGCGGCAGCATCACAGGTAGTAGGCACACCAGCAGCTGCTGTTGCAGTATGCATCTTACTTGCATCTGTCCCATTTCAAACTCGCATGCTCCACGCGCGCAAGTAAGTTACTGAGCACTTGTTCGTAAGTGTGCCATTACAGCAAGAGACCATGGCTCACACGAGCACAGACGTCAGCTGGGGAAGGATTAATTTCACAGCGATGCACTGGACCCATTAATTTTAAAAAGTGGATCTGCAGTGAGCTCCAGGTATTTGACTACTCTTTTGATGGTACGTAGAAGCAGCCGCAAGTCATACGTCCAGAACGTGCAATGAAGATCCAAAAAGGCCAAGCAGCGCTGTATCCAGTCTCCAGCGCTATATCCCGCACAGTGTTCGAAAGGAATGCTCTGCGGTTCCTCATTTCTGAGAATAGTACCACACGAAGCACTGGATACGTCTATGCCTCATACATACAGCACAGGGGTTTTGCACTTTAGCACGCAGATGCCTTTCGCACGCCGACAGGCATTGGACCCGGATGATGTGCTACACCTCGATAGAAGTTTGGTCAGTAGGTTGACCTGTAGGATCTGATGTGGCACTCGGAAAGAAACGCAAGCTTATGGCCATATATAGGCTGAACAGGGGTGGGACCGATAAGAGTTAACTGGACGTCATAAGCCGACCCGTGTCCATAGCTATAACACCAGCATGGCTCTGCACAACCGGCAAAGATCGGCTGGTTTTACTAAAGCTTAAAAACAGACAAGGAGAGAGCAATTGCCCAGCAGTGAGTGGAGGCCCTCATTTAGCTCAGGGTACAAAACACGCTTGCATTACTGCGTGCCATTTAATTTCTTGGCCATACGCCGTAATTTGAAGCAGTAAACTCAATATTATGTGTCGCGTCAAGTTTAGCCAATAATACGAATGGTGAAGTTTATAAAGCTCTGAAACGTGTCTTTCTTCACGAAGACTGTTGCAGCTCAGTGCAAGCCAAATACAATTGGACTTCGCTCTACCAATCTTAGTGTGCAGCATTCAAACGCTCTCCTAGGTTGCTGTAAGGGACTATTTTACAAAAAGTACAACGTGGATTGCACACGCCAACCAGAAACACTTTTCCGGTAATGGAGATATCCTACGAAGCTTAGGCCAAGGGAAAATGGTAAAGAACCCCTGTGGAGGCGCCCTGAGGGATCTTGAACAATTCTTATTTTCGTAATCAGAATGGCGAGGCATCCCGACACTTTTCGAAATAGGTGGCAGATGATATGTAAAGAATGAATCACTCATTCGAAACTTTTCTTTCCTCATAGCGTGTATACCCCAACTGCCGAAGGTTACAATTCTACCTGACTCCTAAATGCTGTCATGGAACCGGATTGGAGTAGCTACAGAGAAACAATTACCACTTGCTTAATCCATATGTAGGTGGTATCAGGTTGCAAGCTTGTTGTTTGGTTTTGCCGCCTTTATAGTCTGTTTGTTGTGAAGAAATGTTAGTGTTCAGCTATGAAAACACATGTCGTGTGCCTTGTACTGAGCTAATGCGAGACCCTATGTGGGAAGGCTCCGAATGTTTCGATGGCAGCTGTTTGCGCCTCGCAGTGAGCTTAATCTGGTCTGCACGGTGAGATTCGTGATTATCGACCCAAATCGAAATTGAAGAAAAGACATAAATTACCTTCAACAAATAGGTCTCGCAGCTCTTTATTTTATCTACAGAATTTTGATCGCAGGTGCAATTGGCACTGATGATCCCGCGTATACACTAGCCTATCAAGGGGTATTTAGACTAGCGAATGGCGTAGAAGGCCAAGCTACACATGGACACTGCCTCATTAACAAATTACGACAAATTAAGGCATCGTGAGGTATCGAATACCAGAATCGGCTGCCTTTATGGCGTAACTGTCTCAGTGTAGAGTTGTCTGCTGATTCAGGGATACCTGGCGTGCACCTGTGCCCTAGTTTCCACGGTGCAATGATACGTGAATGCGCACAATGCTCAGAACTGTCTCTACCCTCCTCCATCATCCATGTCATGGAATTGGGAAAGCTTAGGGGAAACCTACGTGAGGACTTTTTCCGAATTTTGTTGCGGTTTGCAAGCTAGGGGTTTCCCACTCGAGCCCGTAGGATGTGCGGTACAGCAGGAATATTACATCACGATTATAACCCTTGACCTCACCAAGCAGATCGAAGTATCTTTTGAATGTTTTGTGTCACCGTAAGTACGCATTGTTAGCATACTATGTGCAAAACTCTAGCTGGGTATGCTACACTCCTGCGGTCTTGCCTGACCGATAGCCAAGAAAAATCGGAATTAAGCATAAAGAGTGAATAATCTGCTTTCCATACGATGCCGGAATTTCGGAACAGGCTTTGAGTGAGCATTTCGGTTCGGAGTCCTAATCTAAGGCGTCCACGAAGAACGTTGCCACTGCGCTAGTATAGCGATGAAGTGTGACTACTGAAGTGAAGATTACGCTGTTGAAAAAAAAATGAAGTAGAATGGAAACGTAGAGGCTTACTGGTGGCAGAAAAGAGCTGTTAGGAATTTTTGTTTCTGCTTTTGCTGTGCGTGCCCAGTATTTACGAAACCGGTAGAACATGCGTTGATGTGGGCTATTTTCACCGACACTGGTGGAACTACCAGTTTTCGCCTCTTAAACATACATAAAGTTTTGTAGGTATATTACGACAGCTTTTAATATAGAAACAATGGTTATATGATAAAATTATTGTTTGTAGCCTGCTTTCCCGCCATGCCAGCCAAAGCTTCATCACTGGTCTCTCTGAAGACCAGGGAAGGAAAACGGCACACAAACGCGAGGCGCCGGCTTTGCTTTCTTTACCGGGGCTAACTAAAGGGATAGCTGCGTTAACTTGGAAAGAAGGAAGTAGATTGTGGGCAGCTGAAGCGAAGAGGAGCATCTATTAGTGATGTTTTTGTTTTCGCGTTTGCACTACAGGTGTACGAGCAGCTCACGTTGCCCATGCAGCTGACCCTTCCTTACTTCGCTGTTTCGTCCTTTACTTTCCTCGCGCTGGCCCTGTTATCCAAAAAGTGGCTTTTTAGGTAGCCTGCGGTCTCTTTTCTCACGTTCGCTCTCATTCTCCCAGCTGTATTCATACCCCAGCTGCTGAAACGGCTCACCATTGGCTCCGCCCCACCTTGCATCGATTTATATCCTTTCTGCGCTTCCATTTCCTCCATAGCTTATAATTTCTAGTATAGTCGCTTTTTCAAGTGGGAATTTATTTGCGTTTTTTCCTCGTGCGTCTCCCTTCATCTCCTCCCCAGCTAGCTCTCCCGCCATCTCCCCCTGGATGCAAGGGCTCCAATGCTATATTTTACCCGTAAAACCCCCCAAGTCCCGGAGAGTCACGCCATTCATTAGGAAGAGACTGCCTTTTCCTTTTCGACGGACTGGATTTCCAGGTATCCCACCACACTGCCTTAGCATTACCAGCCCCACCAACTTTGTTCAAGGACTGCCTTCTACAGGTTTTCTTAATTTTAGTCTTCAATCCTGGACTGTCTGTGCATACTTGCTTCAACTTTCGTATTGCAACGAGGCAACAGTAGCCCGGAGGTCTCACAGAACCCCCAATTTTTGTGCATCGATGGCACGTGTAAAGCCTCGTCAGTATTGTTGTGGTGTATATGATCTTATCCTTTGGGTATTTGTGCTTACTTGTTTCTATTTTTGTTACATTACTCTCTGTACACTTGTTCAGATCGGTTCCTGCATGCAGTCTTCTTTGTCCTGCCGGCAGAGAGGCATCGCCCCTAGGAAACAAGGCTTCAGGGACACAGCTGGAAGGTGAAAGAGGATGTGGCCGCACTGTGGCCGGCGTTTGCTGGTGGTGAGCTCTGTAGGACTGCTGTTCGCAGCTACGGCTAAGGGAGCACCAGCAGAGGCATCCAAGTTAGGAGGTCCTGAGGCGTCGGCTGTTTTATCTCCGCTTTCTGCCGTTGAGCTGCATTCAAGGGCTCAAGATGACGTATTCGACGATCCTCTAGATGAAGAGGAACTGAGAGAGGAGGAGGCATGTGGGGGACAAGAGGCTATGTCCAACGTAATGACTTCTGAGCTCGAGAAGCTCAGGGACCCAACGTCTCCCTGGGCGAAGTTCCTCAGCAAGTTGACTGCGATCAAAGACGCCAAACAAGTGTGCACACAATCTCAGACGAGCGAGGGCTTGTGTAGCCTGCCTGAAGCCCCAGAGGGCGGCTCTTCTACTGCCCTCCAGCTGCCTTGCGGGGGTGATGACTACATGAAGCTCATCAGCAATTATGTGCGCACAAAGAACTGTATCCTCTCGCTTGCAGTAACTCAGACTCTTACTCAGAATTGGCTGGGTCATGCTGGAAGTGACGGGATTTTCCCCCAATTAATAGCAAAGTATGAAAAGGCTCTCGAGTATGCCAGTCTCGATTCTGAGCTTTACAGTCTCTACCAGGACTCAGCTCAGTTGTTAAGGGAGGTCATCCAGAGCGCCAAGGACGGTATTGCTGCCTTTCATTCTCCGGAGCTGAAGGCGGTTTTTTTGAAGAGGAGGAAGGAGCTCACCGCACTACTCTGTGCTCTGGGGCGCGGAGCAGAGGCGGATACAGGGGCGAATGTTGTTGTATCTGATCATATGGTGGTCATCCGCGGCAACTTTGAAGAAAGTGAGGAAGAAGCTCTTACCGCATTCCAAAGCGCTGTGGACACGTTCGGGCTGTATGTCCAGGCCCTTTTGGAAGACGGAGGCTTCCTGCAGAGAGCTACAGATATTCATGTGACCCTTCACAAATTCCGCCTTTCAAAGCTCAGCGCTATGCTTACCGATATAGAGCCAAGCACCAACGAAGGCGATGATGCTCTTTCCCTTATGCGTATCATTCCGGGCAAGCACAACAAACAGAGCAAACACAAGACCAAAGAGGTCTCCAATAAGACGCAAGACGCCGCTGCACCTGCCTTCTTGGAATCCGCTGCCCAACAAGGCGCTGTTGCAGCCGCTGCCGCTGTAGCAGCAGCAAATCTGGCCACGCCCGCTACAGCACCTCAGCAGCAGCAGGCTCTGGTAGGTGGAACAGCCACAACCGTTCCTGCAGCTGCCCCTGATACTATGTCTTTGTTGGGGCCGTCATCGCCTGCAGCACAAACTTTTCTCGCTGGCGAGCAGCAAGCTCCAGCACAAGGAGGAGCACAGACTTGGGCACCAGCACCCTTACCAGCAGCACCAGCAACCTTACCAGCAGCACCAGCAACCTTACCAGCACCACCAGCATCAGCACCAGCAGCATCAGCACCCTTACCAGCATCAGCACCACCAGCACCACTAGCATTACCACCACAGGCAGCACCGGCACCACAGGCAGCACCAGCACCACAGGCAGCACCAGCACCACAGGCAGCACCAGCACCACAGGCAGCACTATTAGCATCACCACCGGTAGACCCCGCAGCGTCACAACCGACAGCACCATCAGCAGCAGCAGCTCCAGCAGCTCCAGCGGCAGACACTGCAGGACAATCGCAGTCGGCTGCTTTAGAGGCGGCCCCGGCACCGACTTCTCCATCTGGCAATCCACCACCCCATGCTGAAAAGGGCGACCATGCAGGTCACCCTCCGGCCCATGGTATTGTCGATGGAGAGCACAAGGGTGTGCCTATACGGCAAAAGACAATAACAATGGCAGCACATCTGAGGATGTTTGAGATGCACGGAGAAGAATTAGGTTACACTGCAGACGTGTCGGCGCTGTCGAAGACCATTAAAGCAGGATACACGGACATCACGTAGGGCAGCCTCAACGCTTGCCTCGATGCATCAAATGGATCTCTACTCATGTATATTCCGTCTCTACGTGTTGCATGTTGGTGTATGCCACTTTGCTGCTGAGTCGGGGCTCTGAGCTGGTTCGTGGTATTCTTCAATGTGGTGGCTCTTCCTGTTGGCGCTGCTGGTTGTGCTGGGTCGCTCTACTTTTTTGCTAGATGGCGTTGTCGCAAACGTGCGCCGCTAGTTTTTTAGCCAATGCAGGGAATTGGGGTACGAATGGTATATACCTCTTGCCCCCGTGTGGCTCGGTGGTGCTTCTTCTCTGGTATGCATCTCGCTGGTATGTGTACCCCATGCGCCTGTGTGTGCCTTGTGTTGCTCCGTTTGTCATTTGAACCACACACAACGCGGAACAGGCACAGAAGGCATGCCTTCACCTCTTTGATTGCATCTGTTCGTGTGTGTGTGTGCGTATGTCACAGGGACAAGATATTCGTAGTGTGGGCCCAGTTTCTTCCACAGGCATTCGTATCAACAACTTTCAAGTTCTTGTCTCTGCTGCTTCCGAACCCCGTTGTCGACATTGCTGAGTTTTACAACAGCACTATGGCGGAGGACGGGTCTGTTACCGAAGGATTCACAGGGGACCTGGTAAGACGGGGGAGAGCGGTAGAGCCAGGCAGTAACACAAACGAAGAGAGGCAGAGAGTGGAGCACGGGAGGGAGGGGGCGGAAGACCACAGGAGGGGATGAAAAGAAGGGAGATTAAAGGAAACAGCGAATGGGGACAGGCAGGAGAAAGGAATATGGGAAACCAGAACGGGAGACGCAGGATGCATGAAATGGTAGGAGAGGGCGGGGGCAGCAGCTTGATGTAGGACGGAATCGGCGATAAGAATGGGGGACCTGATGACGAGCATTTAGGGCTCATGGAGGCAATGTTAAACTCTGACCGAGCAACTATGCCTATGAATAGCACTGCATACTGTATCGTCCGTGCGTTTTCAGCCAGTGAACCACAAATTGTTAGCAGAGCGTTTCTCTGTGGCCGTTGACGAAGCGTATAAGGACTCATGGAGACGCTTCTTTGAAGTAGCAGACGATCTTGGTGTTGACAACGACCAATCAGGATCCGTCGCTCAACAAGCACCTCCCGTCAGTGCCTTGCAGGTGGTGCGCAGTAGGACTGTGGCCTTGGGGTACACAGGGGGGGAAGGGGAAATGACTTTCAGTTTGCTGGTCCATTTGGGCTCTATGTATCTGCGAATTAGTAGATTTTTTCCTTCTTTTCTTTGATTGCCATCTATCACTGTAGGAGGTCGGAGCTGTGAAGCCACATTCTTTCGTTTCTACTGAAGAGAACGATGATTTCAGCGTGGCGATTGTGTCCTCTTCTGATGGAATAACTCCGACTGATTTGGACAAATACATCGACAGCGAGGCTATCGATAAGGCTAGCGTTGAGGCGCTTGTAAGGGCTATGGGGACTTTCGGGGTATTGGGGTGGAGTTTAGGGTCGTGCGTCCGCCTTCCAGAGTGCTTAGGAGCGGGGATTTTTGTGGTGGACCGCCTGGTTTTGTAAGTTCTGCATCTGCTTGTTCTAGACGTGCTTGTTTTCAGGCATCCGGAGGGTTTGAATCAAGACCTAATGCGATGATTACACTTGGGGCTACATTGGTTTGCGCTGCCGTGGCGCTTTTTCTCTGAGGGCCTTGGAGGCACTTGTGCGAGGTCTTCTTCCTGGGAAGTACGAATAAAATACAGCGATCTGACCTAGTAAACACACATCTATTAAACATCTATATTTGTCTATCCGAATCTAGTCTTTTACGGACGTGTATGCACCGGTATATATGTGCATGTTTGAGGGATGGCGTGCGTCCCTCATGGAGACGTGCACCCATCACCTATGCATAATCTACTCATGCATAAACATGCGCGTGTTATGAGATGCACACAAAAGACATACCTGTTAGAACACTTATTTCTGTCGATCATGGTAAATACATGTGAACGACCTAGGTACATATATATATATATATATATATATATATATATATATATATATATATATATATATATGGGTCGCGGGAAAAGAAAAGAAGCTGGCAGGCATACGGTTTCTCATCTAGCAGTGCTTAGATCCCACAAAGGGCCAGCAGTAAAACAACAACTACCGCAGCCGATGTCTCGCACAGGTGGGGGCCCGCAAGGGCGACCCCTGCGCATTCTGTCTTTCTCCGCCTCTGCCGCCACAAAGGCTGTAATGGTTGCACATGCAGATGTATAATACATTTTGTATCGTTACAGCATACGCCTTGTTGAGTTTACGACACGCGATGTACGATGAAGTATTAACATATCCCGCACTATATGCTATTTCCACGTGCGTCGTATGTCACCTCAATACACTGTATATACCTTATATACCACCTCGGTGTACATGCCGTACTTCAGTTTCCTCAACAGCGACGTCATGGGGTAGGCGGTCTATTATTTCTGCGTGCGCTTAAACGGTCATCCTTCTTAACCGGTGGGCAACCTCTTCAGCCGAGCCCCCAAGGGCCCTCCCATGTGGGACCCCAAGAGGCGCCCGCCCGTTGCCAATGGACGTCACTGGGGGCCTACTTTAAGTGCTTTAAGGATCTCAGGGGTCCTTGGGGCGGTATGAGGAGTCCTTTACTGTGGAAGCCTTGTGGACCCCCAGCGGGGTTCAGGGGAAGCCAAAAGTGCCCCTGCTGGTTTCCCAGTGGGTAACCCCTACACCTCTCGCCTCTTTTATGTTGTCTATCTTGTTGGTCCTTATGCAATGGGATGCTGCGTCTACATGCGACACACACTAACACCCATAGTAACAGCAGTAGCGGGCAAGTATTTTCTGGGAAAAGCTTAAATGAGGGCTCAACACACCCTGCATTCCCTGATGCACTTTGCTATAGACGGCATGCTGCATTACAAATGCCGCTAGCTTGGTCACGGGTGTAATATAATTCTCAGTGCAACGGGTCCCTTCAGTCGCCAAGGTCTCGATGAAGAACTGGGTTTGTGGAATGCCGCTTTACGGCTCAATTGGAGTTGCATCGCTACAACTGCGCGGCGCTGATATAGCTAGGCTTTGGAAGTGGGTATGAGCGTGTCGGGTAGAGAACTGAAGTCTTACAACTCTGTGATGTCCTGGATGCGTGATGGGCAACGGGAGGCTCGGGAGAATGCAACTGGTGCTCTACGAAACTGGGGCGCAAAAAGCATCGAGCTGGACTCATAGCACCGGTGTTTCGGGCTTACCACCTTCCTGCACAAGCGTAACGGGCATTCCCCGTTCCCGTGTGGCATTTAGTGCACAACCAGCTGTTTTGCTGAGAGCTGAGCTGCAGCCGGTTGTCAGGATGTTGCATTTTTGGTTGCTGTCAACAAAGGTGGTCACCTCGCTGTGGCCAGCAGCAGCCATTCCAGGTTCTGGTTTTGAAAATCTAATGGTTTGAGAGTGCATATCTCATTAGTCACCTGTCGGGCTCAGTCTGCCGCTCTGTCTCACTTCATTCAGATCTTTACTCTTTTCGGCTTGAAACTGTGACCCCTCTACCGTATTGTTCTTCTCACCTCGCTCTTACCCCGCAATGCACTGCTCTCTGCCTTTGTGTCTTTCCATATCCCTATGCCCCACCCTACTACCTCTTCGACCACAGCATCACTCAAGAGAAGAAGCCTGTGCACGCTTCCTCTCCCCCCAAACCGTAAAACTGCGTCGAGAGTTCCTTCTTCCTTCCTTCTCCCCCTCCGATCCTCTCTCATTCCTTCCCACGGCGTTACATACAGCAGCTAGAGGAAAATAAATCCATCAGGAGACGGTAGAAAAAAAGTTCGAGCATGCTGAAGTCATGAGGAACTGCAGCAACTGAATCAGAGAGGTCCTGGAGCGACACAAACCCACAGAGTACCCCGCATCTCAAGAGAAGGGGAGCCCTTCCGCCTCTCTTCTGGGGACCCCAGCACCCTGACTGCAGCAAAAGGGTTCAGCCATTCTTCAATGACTAGGACCTCCCCGGCAACAAACTCGGATGCCTCTCCCATCCCAAAAAAACCCTGGCTTCCTTGGGGACCCTTTGAGGGGTCCTCCGTTGTTGCTGCTGTTTCGCCCTGTAGCCTGTGTGCGTTATGGACATCGGACTTCTCTAATGCTGATTTTGGTCCGCCTGCGGGGCCAAGAATAGGTCTAGTAAAGACGCTGATACTTTTAAAGCCTTGCGTATTTATTCTGCTCGTAGCAAGACGCTTAAGGGTAGCAGAGAGTTCGCCTGTTGACTTTTGGGTCACGAACATTCGGTGAACAACAGCTAGACTCGTACAGTCACACCAATTCTCGTCTTCTCTGATACTGTCTTTTCTTCCTCCGTCGTCCCTCCCGCATTTTTTAGCCTGAGTTGCTGTCACTGGGTGCACTGCTTTTGTCTGAGTTGCATCCGCTGCTATGTCGTTGACATGCGGTACCTCTGCTTGCAGAGGCGCTTTGCTGTTCGTTGACTGTTGCGGCGTGCCAGTTGGTTTTTCTGTTGCTTCCTTCTTGAGGGAAGTTCGCGCAGCCTCGAACAGATGGCTTCGGGTAGCCCAGCCGACGGTAAATCCGCACAGAGGAGGGAAAATATACCTGAGCGCTCCCATGGCGCATTGGGGGCCCTCGAACGAAGACAACGCACACCCGCGACACGGGGAAAAGGCATTAAGAGTAGCAGGAATGGCTACAATGGACAGAGATTAAACAGAATATAAGGGGCTTACCATTCCAGTCTTTTTCTTGCTATTTGTCTTTCTTTGTGTACTCAGGGCCCCCAAGGTTCGGGGTCTTGAGGGGCCCTACGCAGAGACACGTAAATATTCATATTTAGCATTCGTGCCGTGTTTTTACCCATACACATGTACATCTTCCGAATTTTAAAGTGAATCTTCCGATCGTATCTCTTTGGGACTTTAATGAGAGGTTTTGTAGTTCTTTGTGCTGCTCTTTTCTCGATGCAAGGGTCGTTCTGCATTGCCTTACTTCCCAAGCAACGCTCTCAGGACCTTCCCTTCATAAATACCCTTTCACGCCAGGTGCACTCCCTTCAATTTAAGGCTTTGCCAAGTCCCTCCCATTTTCGTTCGGCGGCTTTACCCCCTTCTTCCTGTCCTTCATCTTCTCTCGTACACCGACGGAAGGAGCCTTTTCGGTTTCCAGAAAGTCCCCGGAACAAACCTACTACCGCTTCCGCGAGTCCTGATGGGCCGTCGTGCGGTCAAACCGAACACAACATGCCTCCTACCGCTCCACTCTTAGTCCATAGTGCTCCCAAACCCTTATCATCTTCGGGAATTCTGCCTGTTGTTGCCGTTGGTGGCCGATGGTGTCTTCTTCTGTATAATGCAACGGGTGGGAGTAAAGCGAATGTGCTGACAGATTTTGGGGGGAAGAGGGAATACGTTGAGCCTTCGGGTCATCTGGCACCTCCGCCCCCTCCCTCTGGCATTAGGAGCCCTACCCAAACCCTCGAGACCCCTACTGCCTGCGCTGCAAGAGAGCTGTATGAAGAGACAGGCGGATTGTGGGGGTTAGGTGCCCTCGTTTCTCCGCCAATCGGGCCTAGGCCTAGGGCCCCTGTCCCGGTCCAGTCCATCGATCCGAGGAGCAAAAGGAATAAGAAAAAGAATAAGGCTAGAGAGCAAGGGCAGTGTAGCAACGAGAAACAGATACAGCAGCATAAGTATGAAGAATCAAGCGTCCAGCAACGCACACAAAAGGAAAGGGATGTAGAGGCACTGCTAGAAAGCCTCTCGCTTGAATGTTCCTCGGAGTCCTGCGGACCTACTGTGACCTCTGGGGCCCAGAGAGGCTCCCCTACTAGAATCGAGGATCCACTGAAGGATATACTCGATGCATGCAAAGAAGTGAGAAACTTAGGTGGCACATCTGCATATGGTGCTCTATGGGGAGCCCTAGTTTACCCCATTGGTCCATCACTGCGCGACTGTCTCACAGGCCTTTCAGGATCCGTCGTGTGTCCGTGCCTTGCTACTTTTTCAGCCTACCTCAATGGCTGAGTGCTGACAGTACAAAGATGTATGCACCCATGGCTTTTAAGGGTGGTGCGGTCGCGTCATTGCGCATGACTTGCGGTATGCTGCTAAGGGTTGAAAGTTTGCGGTTTTGGGGGCTGGTGATTTGTGGTTAACTTGCAGTTCGGAACGCTCGAAAGGGATCGATATTCGTGCACTCTGCGTCATTTGTCCTTCATCCCATCTTCTCTTTTTTTAAACTTAAGAGGGGAAGAAGGTGAAGGAGCAGAGAGAAACAGGCGCTTCTTCTTGATGCATCTCGGCTGCTCCGAAAGCAACCAAAGGCAGCCCCCCGAGCTACCTCTGTTCCATATTCGACTCCGCACAAGGAACAGAGCGGCTCTTTTTCAGAAAATAATCCAAACGCCAGTGATGGGGACCTCCGGGGAGGGCTTAGCACTTCAATCCATGTGCATAGCCAATGAATCCTGTATTCCATTGCCCATTAGGGATACTGCGGATGGGGGCCCCCATCAGGTAGCTCTCACGAAGACGTTGGAGGAAGATCCCAGCGACGCACGAGGGATAGAGCCTTCATCACCTGGAGGCCCCTGTAGAAGGGCTCAAAATGGGACACCGCATAAAACCTTAGCTAGGGGCCCTACTGGTGAATCTGTGGAACCTCCCACGAACTTGCTGGATGTGTTGTTGCCGTCTCGAAGCTTCATTTTGCATTCAGCTTCTGCGCTGAGGAAGTACCTAAGAGAGCACACCAGAGGCCTAATGTCACGCTGCGGGGGATATAAGAAAGACTTTGTAAACCCCGCGCAGTCCTTTGGATTCGTTGGAGAGGAGGCTGCAGTAGGGGCCCTGTTGAAGAGCTCTTTATGGTGACACAGATTAGCCCTAGACAACTTGTGCTGAATATTCGTGCTCTTCTCTTTGAATGTGTCCTCTCTGGCTCTTGCCTGTCGTTGCATGCCTCTAGGAAGAAAAATTATGACGCAGATGCTTCCTGTGTAGTCAGTCTTTCATCACTTTTCGTAGCATTCAAAAAAAAATGAATGGTTAAACAGCTTATTGAGCACCTCTCCTTCTGCTTATGTCTTTCATTCCCGTCTTCCGTGTCCACCAGGCAGGAGAGTCGATGCGTTGCCCTCATTGCCTGTCCAGCATCCCATCAGATTCTCACCAATTCCAAGCAGACAGGGAAAACTGTATTCATAGCTCAGCCTCACAAGGCATCCCAAGAGGAATCAGCTCGCGGAGGGCCCCCAGGTACAGTGCTTTCCGATGGTGCGAATTACAACAATGCTTGCGGGATAAGGCAGCGAATTGCGCGGAAGCCGCTTGACCGTACAGCTTTAGGATTAGTCTCATTCCCTGTCACACCGTGTTTGCCCGAGTCTCGCAGCTTTTCTGGCATCCGTCCTCTGTGCGTCTATGCTCAAGCCTCATGTGTTCCTTGCGTGCTTTTGTACGTGTGTTCAATTTTCTTGTACACGTATGCGTTTGTTCTCCCCATGTGCTGCTTAGTCGACTTAATCGTGATGGGCGCTGGATGCGCTAGTCCTTTTGGGATATTAGTGGAGCCGGGTAAGCCATAGGAAAAAATCTCAGTTAGCCGTTTCTCTCTGCCAGCGATTTTTTCTTCTTTACTACTGTGGGTTGTGTGCCTGTTTCTTGCTTTCATACATGTAAGGCTCTGCCATTGCCTATATTCCGATACGAAGCGACGCTACCGTAGAAACTCGTGTTCGCTGTTGTTCGCACTCGCAATTTCGTTAGAGCTGCGTGTCAGTCGGCCCAACGGTCACTCGTGTGTAGGTCTTTCATGCACAACCTACATCCAATTATTCCCTCAACATTTGCTTTTCGGTTTTGTCATTTTGCTTAGACGAAGAAGCCGCCAACACTCTCAGCCAATGTATTATGGATGCCAAAAGTACCTTCAAATAATAAATACACTTATCTATGTAAAGGGGTGCATGGGGTAGGAGAGAAAGAACTAGAAAAATATGAGGCAGAGGGGGCGTAGAGTCCCCTAGAACCGTCGCCCGGCTATACACATCCAGAGATTCGCATAACAACATACAGGCGTTGTCCCTGTTCTGCTTGCTCTTCTTAGAAGAAAAGAAAGTTCAGATTGCTGTTCTGGCCCACGACCTGCAGGTGAGAACTGGTGGGGTGCATGCCAACCAACGTGTAAAATTCGAGGTAGTCAAGATGTAGTCGAAAAAAAGCCAAAGGAAGGACTAGGATTCTGAGCATTTTTGTTCCCTTGGACTAGTAATGAAGTGAACTCACTACAATCTCTGGGCCATCGCTACTGTATGTAGAAACAAAACAGGATTAAAAGGAGAGTGCTTTTTTATTGCCTACGCTGTTTGGGCAGCATTCATCTTTCGTACGCTATCAGGCTTTGCCGTTGCGTTTATCAGGTGATGGAGGATCTCCGAGCGGAAAGCAAGAAAGCAGCAAAACAGGAGCAGCAACAACCGCAAGGAAATTGTCTGTTCGAGCAGCAGCAGCATAATGCACATTCATTGTCTCAGTTAGAATATTTTTCTCTGTTAGTGAATCATTTAGTCGCTCAAAGTGCTGCAGTCCGAGAACTGGGGCGGGGACCGTGGGGTGGCCAGCTGTCCATCATTATAACCCCCAGTAGAATTGTTGTTTGCGATCGAGCAGAACCAGTAGTATCTGTCAACAACGAAAACCCGGACTTTACCGACTAAACGAGCAGAAAGGATGAGGGCGCAAAAGGATGGAGGGGAGAGCTATTTTGAGCGCAGGATACGTTTATTGATTGACAAATACGTATTCACATGCCGGCATATTTGTAGTGTACAGTAATACTTATGCGCCTCGGTTTCTATATCACATACGGTATAAGGATAGAAAATTGAACAGCGGCCCAAACTGAATCACAGTAACAAACTATAACGGTGAATTATCGGAATATGTCTTCACATCCTCTGCTAGGCGCAGTTGTAGACCTGGTAAGGCCCGATGTGCAACAGTGCCCTACCTTGCAGCAACTGAACAGGATAATGTACCGGCGTGGGAAAATACAGGCGAAGGAAAGAGAAGATTAATCGGAGCAATAAAAGATTACATACACTGCCCCCCTGCTACGAATCACAGTCGTTGTGAAGGCAGATATATGGCACAAGCGAACAGCGGAGAGAAGTCCGCAGAGTGCGATAAGGCGCACAAGGAAGAAAGCGGAAGGAGGAATATGATGCAAAAAATACGAGAGGAACACGCGCGGTGGCTCTGTAGCTTGGTGCCCAGTGGTACGCAATGATGGCACATGCCACATATATACACATACAACAGCAACAAGCATTGACCGCAGAGGAATTTAGGCCCTGGGGGGACCGATATACAATAAGTTCCATTCTATCGATATACTCTACGAAATGCATATGAATGTTATTTAGCGCCTGGATTCTGGGATGAGGATTCCAAGAAAGACAAACTGGCAAGGCGCAAGCGACGCCGACTGCAAAACGCAATCACATCACAGACGACAAGCACTCAGATCGACAAACCGGATGATAGGGAGACGACAGACCTGACCTGCTGATTAAACATAAACTACAAAACAGCGGGAATCGAATGAGATGGGAACAGGAAGGAAGGAACAATAGGGAATCGCGCAACGGACAAAATGATGGCAGGCACCTAAATTTGGGGGGCAAGAATGATACAGAAGTAAAAGAAATGAGCAACACGCCAGTGGAATAGGCAAAATGGATGACAAACAGTGGATCTAAGGCAATTAAATTCAGTGTGGTGTAAATGTGTTTTTTTACTGTCCTCCTGGAGAAAGCAGTTCCATGGTTGGCGGCTCCGCTGGTACGGAAACAGGGAAGGGCTGCGTTTCTGAAATGGGTCGCAGCGAAAAAAAGAAATTAGCAATTGAGCTAGAGGAAGCGAATTCAGGAAATATTAGGGCGACGGTAATAACAGCCACAATAAGAAAAACACAGGACAAAAAGGGCGACTTGAGGCACTCGAATGACGCTAGTGGAAAAGGACTGCAGGCATCATAACAGAGTACGAGAAAGAAAGAAAGCTAGCGATAGGCCAGAAGCATCCTGAATCCTAAAGTATGAGAAACGAACAGAATGGTAGAAGGAAAAGTGGTAGTTCAAGGAGAAACTGCATACGGGAACGCTAAATTGCAATAACAAGAAGGAAGAGTACAAACAGAAGTTTAGTAGACCAACGAAAATAGCACGGAAGGCAGCACCTACCAGAGAAATCTGCGTGGAATGACTCATCTGCGCCTTCTGCGGGGCCTTCCATGTTTTCTTTCTGTGTCTCCCTAACAGGGATTGCAGGTGGCAGAGTCTCGTTCTTGGATTCCTTCTGCTCAGGGTTCGCTTTTGCTTGGGCTATGGGTGCTTCCGCTGGCAAATGGACAATTGTGCGGTGAGGGGGTCCTCTTTTAATGCCGGCAATCTTCCTGACGGCAGAAGTCGTCATAGTTGTCCTTCCATCATTGTCCATTTCCTTTAGCTGAATTGGGTGGCCACTCTCCTGAAGGATCTGCCACTTGGAGACATTATACTCCAAGTGCTTCGAAACCATGTTCCTAAGCAACAGACAAAAAGAGGCACAGCGAAAAAGCGATTCCAGGGATGGATAAAGAGAGAACCGGGTCTACGGTAGATATCAACACCGCCATAGGCATAACAACAGTCATGGGCGGGGCCAGATGCCCAGGAAGCACCACTGTGGGGAAGGTGTAACTTAGCAAAATACAGGCAGCTGGAGAAAGAGATACGCGGCAAGCCACCGTAGGATGACTGAAAGCGACAGGGAGCCTCTTGGAGGAGAGCTATGCTCACTTGACGTGAGAAAACGGTTCAATCTCCTCTATCTCCTTCAAGAGTGGCTTGACAACAAACTCTAGGAAGCCATTTTGTGACTTGGCCATGTCTGCATGCTTCTCTGGGTCACAGAGTGGAGAAATAGGTAGCCCCTATGATAAGTGAACAAACAACTCACATCAGGCGTGTGTGAACATCGAAAAAAGACCTCACTTAACGCGTCGGCAATACTAGCGCCTTTTAGAGATTCGCGATGCAATGAGAGGTTTTTTTGTACAAAGGTAAACACGTTTACTCCTCTGAAACGCTCACTACCACCCAGGCAAAAGGGCACTATTGCAACTCCCTACCCTCGACGTTTCCTCATTTCCTTGCTGGTAGAACTCTTCCACCACCCGACAAGACCACTGAAAGTGCTGAGACCATGGAACGCTAGACTGCAAAATAACCACAAAGACATCGTCCTCTACGGTTTTTAATTATAAGGTTCAATGTAGCTTTGCGAGAAGCAAGGGGTAAAGCTCGTTGCTTAGCACTGATCTACAGCTACTTATTGGTAATACAACCAAAGGCTTGCGCTCTTGCCTATGATTCCCTTCCCGTCACCTTATTAATGTCATGAAAGACGATGCAAATATCGCAGTACACGAGGAAGTAAAATTGCCATATTATGATATAAAATTTCACAAAAGGGCTCATTATAGTGGGGATAAAGGGTAAACGCTTCTTCGTGTATTTCAGTTTAGAACCTAAATTTGCCTACGTGGCCGATATCCGCAACCTTCACGCACATCCGCGCAACCAACCTAAAAGCACACAAGGTTGTTGCCCAGCAAACGCAAATAAACATGCACCTTTAGTGGAGATAATGAACATTTTACACGCTAACAGATAATATGCAGCGCCCCAAGGGAATAGCACGAAGAATACGAAGCCCGAGAAAAAAATGTATATCTATACAATCAAACCAACGAATACGAAGAAGGCCACAAAAATATATTGTTTAGGAATGGTTAAGTTTCTGACCATCGATCTTCTGTTTTTTTCGAGTAGCTGAATTCCGGTGAATTCCGCCGAACCTGCAAACGTAAAGCAAATAACAAAAGAACACACGAGTTGAATTCATCAAGATGTGAAAAGCAAAAGCGGCTCCTTAAACACATGGCGAAATTTTGAGAAATAAACGGAAAACCACGGAGTTGAAATGTTCAGGAGAATGGCCATGAGGAAAGACGAGAATAAGACAACACGAGCAAGGGGGATTCCCCCGTTAATAAAAGGAGAAAAAGAAAAACGGTAACTCAACATTTTACACAAATGAAGATCCATTGTCGAAAACAATAAGAATAGAGACACCTTTTCCGCGTAGACGGCATGCTCAACAAACAAAAGAGATAGTATACCTTGATTAGCCTCTACTTGCCATGCTACAGGCAAACGTGTGATAGATAGGGAAAATCAAGTTGAATTTACCCTGAAACGAGAAATGCTCTCGAAATGCTGCTTCATATCCGTTGCTAAGATGCAGGCAATCAGGTTCTGGCGAATGAACCGAAACTCCTACAGCACAGACGTGTGGTAGCAAGTGACAGTGCGTTGAACTCACTTGAACTAGGGAAAACGCATTAGCAAGACAGTGAAATACGTCCATAAGGCACACGATGACGAGACTTTGAAAAACCATTCGATAACATACGAGTGCAAGGATCCACAAAGCAGAAGGAGCTGACAGTAAACATTAGCCAAGACAAGATATGGAGCACAATTTCAAATGGTGTCCCTGTCTGCAGGTGCTCAAATTTTTAGAATACCTCATAGATGACCCAAAAATAGTAGTATAGTTAGGCTAGTATACTGCAAATGCAAATGGGTCTCACAGAGTCTTCAAGGTTTGCAAAAATATTACAGTCCTTCATCTCCAGAGTTCTAAAGGTGAGACACGAATGAAAGTTTTCGAGGACCGCCTGGTCGTTGTAGATGACCGCCTACGTGGTAAAGTAGAAACCACAGCGTATCAGATATTGCATGCACTAGAATTACAAAATTATGCGGGGCTCAGATGATTATGTAAATTAAAGAAAACGAAATATCGCAAAGGGATAAGTCCAGAATTTCAGCAAACAAAGATGTAACAGTTAAGGTCTCTAGAAGAGGAAATCACGGCTTTAAATGATCACAGGCTTTAAGTGACTACAAATGCACTGCAAGCCCCCAGAACAAGAACTCCAAGCTTATGCCTGATTAGAAGACGAGGAAACGATTTTCTAGCGATGAAAATCCTAACATTTAGAAATCAAATCCAAGGTTACAGCCAAGATTCAGGGTTAGCGCTCACGAGGGGGTCGTAGCAGTTGATGAAGAACTGGTTGTTTCTTCCTGGATGGCCAACATCGTGACAAATGGCGGCAACAGTGAGTGTTACCTTGTCGGTCGAATTCATCCTAATAAAAACGCAAACGTCAATCAAAAATTAGCTCAATAACCCATCTTCAAACCACATGTCCCTCAAAATCACATACATCTGACCCATTGGAAACAGAACAAGGATCCTCTCAACAAGAAAATACAAGGAAATGTTAGAAAAGATCACAGTTCACTACAGCAGAGCACATGATCTCCGAAGACTGCCCTCTTTCTTGGTGACTTCAATAAGCACTACTGGGCAATTCCTGTCAATCTATCTCTCGTCTGCTAAGTCGGCTTTCACCCAATGCTGTGTCCAGACTGCCGTTCTTACGTTCGCTGTGCGTTTAGCATTCGTGTGAGGCATTCGGTAAGGTGAGCCACCGTGGCCCCATGCAGTTTGTTGTGGTAGGGGTTAGGGAGATACTGCCCTTGAATGGCAACCAGAAAGCGGATAAGCCTTGAGTCTTCGCAGCCCCAGTCACCGACAAGCCGACAAAGAAGAGCATAACCAACTTCCAACAACACATTCTCAGTCATGTAGGAGAAGGCGATCATGTCGTAATCCCAATCGATCCCAACGCACGCAAGGAGCTGGTTGGTGTGTTCAGGAACGGGCATATCTTTGAAAAGAAGACTCATGTCATCAACTTGGCCACTTATTAACGAATTCTTTAGAGATTGAGAAAACTCCAGCCCTACAAATAGGTAAAACAAAAGCAGAAGCCAAAAAACCGCGCGGAAAAAAAATTAAGGATTACTACCGAAGCAGGCGGGCAGTCATAGAGGAGTAATGTAAAGGCGATCAAGCGAATAACAAACGCCTTCCCGAAGCAAAACCATACTGTAATCGACCCTCACCACTAACTGGACCTGAGGTAGAGACAGAGAGTCCAAACCCAGAAGCTTCTGTTGTCCTTCCTGCATCATGCATTCTTCCTGCTGTTACTTGTCTGACGACAGACCGGCTGCCATTTGTGGCCATGCCACCGGACTTCGAAAGTGCTGCATTGCTCTTCCGCAGTTTGTCTGGAGTGTTGTATAGCTCGATGAACTGGCGTTGCACATCCTACGCATCACAGAAGCACGGAAAAACATGGCTATTGTAGAGAATGCCAACTGCAATAGACGCGGGAGTCCATACTACTTTGTGGCCGTAGAAGAAAAAGTAACGAGCCAGAGGAACCGCAGCAACCAATACGGCAAGGAAGATGAAGCAAGATGACGATGGAAAGCAGCTTAATGGAGATTACGCCAGCGCGAAGCTACGAAAACAATATGCAGAAGAGTATAAGGTCCAGAGAGAATAAATACTGTGCACCTAACGAGATGCACCAGGAAAGAAACGGAAACAATACGGACAGCGAAAATATTTATCATGAGGAATCTACTGCATTACAAAGCTCGTACCTCAAGTAAGTAGTAACCGAACAGACCTCAACCAACCAGTGCTCTAATTGTAAAAGAAAAGACAAACAATACGATCTGAAAAGCTTACATTTTCTTTGGCAGCGTCAGTGAAGCGGACAGAATACAAATTCCCAGAGGCAGTCAACATTTCTAGGATTCTGTACACGGGAGACAACAAATGCATTTCTTCACAAGGTAGGGTAGGTAAATAGCCCTCGCTCCAATGGCTTATGCTACAATATGCTGCGTTCTACAAGAAAAAAGACACTACCTCCCTGTTGTTCATCCTTCGGTGTAAAACATTTATCCTATTGAGTCTAATATAGAAACAAAACTGCTGAGTAACCAGGAACGGTAAATGCGGGGTACAGGTGTTAGTATTCTTACTTATCAAGGAGCTGTTCAATGTTAAACAGATCATCCGTCACATCAGCCCGAGGGCCTCGGAGTCTTGCCATCCTAACAATGTTGTTGCACTGCATCGATACAAGAGAAGTAAAGAAGGATGAAGGCAATGGATCAAAGAAGGTGAGCAGTATTACAGGAGACAAGGAAAAGATGCTATCCAAATGTGGTACTGTCGGACTCTCCCCACAAAACAGGTCAGGATTAACAAAATACGACATGGCATGGAAATCGCCACAAAAGCGTAGATGAAAGGATACAATGCATGGGGAAACCTGGCAGGAATGATGCTGCTTGCAGTTCCGGATCTGTGTACATGCAACTTTTACCAAGAGAAAGGGGAGATGCAAACTCTGCCTGCTGTCGACCCTCTTTCTACCAGCCTCCGTTTGTGTCACGCTGTGTTTTAGCGTCACACAATAGGATGAAACATCAAGCAAGCAGGTCAGCCGCCGCTACAGGAAGCATCTTTGGTACCTCCTTGACTTGGAAAATTAACTCCTCAATGGCAGTGGAAGACTTCTTCGCCTCCTTTTGGTTTTCCATCTTCTTGTGTAAATCCTGAAGCATGGTGGTGGTGAGCTGAAAGTACAAGAAAGCGCTGAGGCAAATAATTGTGAAGGCGATGCGAGCAGAGATTAATCAAAAACGCAGCATTCACCGAAGCACTTATGTTTGCGAGATAACCACAGCCTCATAGGTATACGCCATTGCAGGAAGTACAAGAAATACTAGAGAAAACATGTGAAAGCAGCAAAGAAATGAACGACAGCAGGATACTAAAAAAAAGCGCGACAAAGACGGAGAGGGCCTGAGGGATCATTGCACATAGAGATACCAGCATACGGAGACAGACAAGCGGGGAGGGCCCTACCCGCCAGGAGCAAAAGATTAGACGATGCTGGAATTCTTGAGCGTAGCGACCGCACCATCCAGCAAACGCCACAAAGAGGAAGGAGAAGACATAAATTAGCCTGCAGCAGGTCACAGCAGGAAAATGGTTGCAGACGCGAGTTCTGTCTCGAGTGTCTTTCGCACTGCGATGCACACGCGAGAGGGTGCATGACATGCAAACCAGCAAATCTGTTCGTTCTCCCCTTTGCGTAATAGGCAAAAAAGCGTGCACTAAGAAGAATGAAGGAGGAATGGCCGATAAAAAGAGCTTGCAGGCCGCACGCAACTAACTGGCACATTGGGGGGACATGCTACGGAGCATTGTGCTTGGGGTTTTGTGATTACGGTTTGAGCCCTCACGTTTCCTCCACGGGAACGATAGTGGGGTATGTCCTATGCAAGAGAACAAAGGGGAGAGAGCTAAGCGGAATGACGAGCAAATGCATGGCGATGGTCATCTTGGTCCTAGAGGGCGACATGCTATCCAGGAACATTAGCCCCGTTCCAAAGATACATACAATAACGGCAACCGCCACGATCGGAATCTTGAAAACCTGCAGTGTGGCCTTGACGTAAGTGACGTAAAAAGCAAAGGGAAACCAAATGTGATCCAGTTCAGATCCCAGAGAAGCATAATTATCCGCTGCACAGGAAACGCACACGACAGAGCTCCCGTCTGAAGCGCGAACTTGCAACGACACGCCCGCAACCTAACTCAGTACAAATATCTTTCAATTCTGTCCGAAGTATGACACGAAAGAGTCTTCGGAAAAGAGTTATCCAAAAAGAGTAGAAGGGTAGAAAGAGACTGACGAGGCACAAGAAGGAAGAGGAGACGAGGTTCGAAAAGACCTAGAAGGGAAGATAGCTTCAAAAGCAAGAAACATACCGACAGTTTCTGACATATCCATGCAGAATTGCACCCCTGCAATGACAAGTTGGAAAGCCTCGGCCAGACACTGTGAATTTTTCTGGCACTGCAGCACGCATGCATCAGGGTCTGCAGTGGTCTTCAGGCATCCCAAGAAGGTCGTGATTTCTTTGGAAGTTTGAAGGTAGGAGCAAATGGGATGACCTTTAGCAACCACTGCCTGGATCTGTTCGGCATTGGAAGTCCAGAGCATCTCCATCTGCGATGGCGCGCGAACTAAAGTCGGGAAGGTGGCGAGAACTATAAGAATTATACACATCCACTGAACATGAGGCACAAAACAAAGCAGGCCAAGACATGCATACACATCCTCTATACAAATCGCATACACATACATGATGAGGGAATACGGACAGGGCACAGGAAAAGGGAAACAGGAACTCCATTGAACGAAACGACGAAATATTGTTTTGGCACGGGGAGTTAGAGCAAGGCCAAGAACACAATATATACCAACCGGCTGTTACACAGCCACAGGGTGCATACGCAACTGGGGCGTATAGGCAGCAGCTTTGCATGTTATTGTGGAGTGTGTTTCTTACCACAAGGACATTGACGTACGCGTACAGTTCAAAGTGCTTCCGTACAGCTGGGATGAGCTTAGGAAAGACAGTGAGAATAAGTGATACAATGGCGATGATCAGATTCGCAGCAAAGGAAGCATGAAATGCAATCCAAGCGCCGAATGACTGATGGTTAAGTTCCACGTCAAGAAAACAGAGAGCCCCCAGCAACCACAAGACAGGAATCACCATGAAGATGAGTGCAATAAGCACTAGGAATAGCCGCCCTATGAAGAGCTGACTACAGATAAGGCTGTATTGCGTCTCAAACTTGCTATCCTTGAACGTGAGCGGGAAGAACTTGAGGTGATCCCACGCCCTAACCTGATCCTGCTGTTCAGTCCTTGTTGTGATCGACGACTGAAATCCGTCGCTGAGGCCCTTCGCGCGTCGATACGCAGCCCCAAAGTCAAATTCGCTGCCAAACATATCCGAGAAAAACTCTGTCATTCTTCCCTTGATGCTCTTCCAGCAACCGCTGGGAGCTCCTGTTGCCACCGACACCGCAGCCTCCGTTTGCTCATCATCGTTTGCTCGCGAGTATCGTTCATATCTGCTATGGGTCGTTCTGACGGATATGGCAGAGTGCGGGGGGCCACGGCTTGCTACCGACTCATCATAGTTCAGGTGTTGCTTCTCGCTCCTCCCATCATCCCGAAGAGAGTCTCCCATCTCCTTAGCTGTGGTAAGATCTGTTAAAGCACGAAGTAAACATTTACTGGCTATTCCTGCAAGAGCTACAGCTAGTACTCATGCTATCACTGTGGCTGCAGCTGCCGTATGAGCCGCTGTTTTAATGCTAATAATGTAGCTCTCGGTGCTCCTGCTCTGTTCACGAAATGATTGATGCCGTTGTGGCACCCAAGACTGCTGCGGCAGCTGCAGCAGCCGCTGCTGCCGCTTTTACTGCTTAAATGGTTGTTACGGCCGTTGCAGCGACTTTTGCTGCAGCACGCGCTGCTGTTGCCACACAGCGCGAGAAAGGGGCCTCCCAGGGGCCTCAGGGGGGCCTCGATTCGTGCAGTGTGCAAGCAGCAGGTTGCTGCTGCCTCAGGCAGCAGCAGCAGCACAATATATACTCCTTGTCAGGGATCAGCAATAAAAGACAGAGAGAAAAGCCCGGAGCCTCAACAGGGAGTGCCGCTGCCTCAATGGCTACCGCTGCTGCTACAAGGAGAATTACAAGGAGCAGCGGCCAACGAGTCCCTTAGTGTACACGCATTAACCAAGAGGCAAATAACGGGAAAACGCCTCAAGACAGAAAAGGAGAGGCGTAAATGCCGCCGCCCCTGCTGCAGTGTTATTGCTGCGTGCCTAGAGAGCCAGGGCCTTCGATTTAGGCGCTGCTGCTGTTGAGCGTTGTTCCCGCTGCTGCTGTCCCAGTGCTGCTGTCTCCTTTTACGCTCTAATAAATCCTATTCACTAATTTTTTAAAAATATATATATCCTTCTCATTTGCAGATGGGACCCCGGAAAGCAAGAGTAACCAGGAATACAGCAGAAGGGACATGCCGCTAGGACTGTGCGCTGTGCAGGAGCAGCAGGGGTAGCTGGCGCAGCAGCAAAAGGACAGTAACAAATGAAGATATTACTTTCCTCCGGAACTTTTGACACTTACTGGGTACGTGGAAATATTTTTACAACGAACCAAGAATACGGGGCCCATACTGCAGGACTGGAAAGATACTAATTTAGTAGGGTCACATGAATAGCAATGCAGGAAAATCAAACTACGACTCCACATCAGAAGTCCGAAGGCCCAGAACTACATGCTGTATATCATATGAAAAAGAGCCATTGTACGTGCCCACCTCATTTCCATTAGTAGCGACTGCTCTTGCACTAGACAGCCAATGTAGAACTGCGCAAATGAACGCATGAAGAACGAAGCTAACAAGCATGAGGGAGGCTTCAGCTGCATGTGCTTCACTTACAGGGCTATGGTGAAGTCCCTTCCACCTTTCTTGCTCTCAGCCTCCTTTTCCTGAATTCATTTACCCCCAGTCCGGCGCCATGAGGCCAGTGTCAGGTATACAGGAAACCTCCAAGGCAAGATCTAGGGGTTTCGCGACAGTACACGACTACCGAGTGTTTGAAGAAACCGTGGAAAAAGAAATAAAATGTTACGAGCTGGCAAGCCAGGTGCAATCTTTCCAAAAAAGGCCGAATAGGTGTCTGGCTATTGCAGGTAAGGCAATGAAACTAGCAATAAAGTACAGGACGAAACGGAGAGACGGTTAAGTAGTGGCACAACCTGACAGATTAAAATTCAAGGTCTCATTCTGTCAACCAGTTTTTGCCTAGAAGTGCATAAACAAGCAGATTGACTCACAAGCCAAATTGCATATCAGCAAAATTTATAGGCCAGTTCCTCTCTATTCCTTTCGTGTTATATGCACTATACGGATAGGACAAATGACAACCACAAAATTACTACCTGTCCGCCTTAGAAAGAACAAGCAAAAAGGCAGAACAGTGTAACCGAATGCCTCACGAAACAAATTAGTGTAGCGCACCTTTGCGGCAGCAAGTAGAAAAGAAAATGACTGACTCCAAGTGGTTCCTCCTTCCCCTCAAAATGTCCATTGAAACCAAGAACCCTATTTCCAGAAAGTCTACTGTCATCTAGCGGCGCAAGCCAGCCTGCTATCCCGATGGCTTGTTAGCTCTTGGTTTGCCGAATCATTACAAGCAGAAAGCAACTTCACTCCGGAATACTAGGCTCAAAGGAAAAAAAATGTGTTAACAGAATATTATGCACCCCGTCCTTTTTGCCTTGCCTGTTTCTGTATTTTCAATGTTTCTTCTGCATATAAATACAGAGAAAGTAACGCAACACCGTCCCACAACCTCTACATTGTCTGAGACAGAAACCGAGCTCGCTGATCTTGTGCAACAGGCGGAGGGCTTTCTCCACTGCAGCACTGAAAATATTCCATTTCCCCAAACTAGCGCTCAAGAGGTAACGGCGGATCATAAAGAAGCACACAAGCCCTCAAGGGCAAAAGCCTGCACGGGTATACGTCAAAAACGGCACTTTCTCTGCACGAGTGTGCAACTTTTGATAGAACAGCTATGCACAAATTTGTGGGTCCGTATGTACACGATAATCTCCTATTCAATACATGTACGCTAGCACCAAGGCCATGGGTATTCATAGACAAATTCATCTGAGGAGATGCGTTGGATACAGAGAAGAGGATGCGCTTTTTGAAGGGGACATTGCAGGGCTGCATATTGTTTTCCAATCTTACCAATCTTAATAGTATCGTGTGCCTGAGACTATCACCTACTTCCTCCGAAGCCTCTGCTGTGACCAAACTGGGGGATGGGAAGATACGGCAAATAGATACACACCAGACCAACGCTTTACGCAAACCACTTCACAGCTTTGCCGTCTGTTGTGTGTAGCCCCTAGGATGCATTGTCCTGCGGGATACCGTATGGGATGCTCTCTTTGAAGGGACATCCCTGCCATCGTACGGAAGGTGCTCAAATTTGCATGTGGCTTTGCCTTGCGTGTTTCTCAGATTGGCTGGATAATAAAGAAACAGACTGAATGGAACAGAATAAGATGGCGCCACGACGGTACTACACACGCAGCCCCGCGTTATGCCCCGGAGGATCACTGGTACTGTCCCCTTTCCCAGTCCGACATTTCAAAATCGTTTAGTAACACTGTGTCTGCTAGGCGTGCCAGCCCATTTGCTAAATCGGAAGAATACACTAAGAAGATGGAGATTTGAACTACAAAGGGCCCTAAGGTCCTGCGTGGCTTCGCGACTCTGTGGGCCTTGAAAGCCTCGAAGCGGATCTCGTAAGACTTCACAGAATCAATTAGAGCGAAATGTGTCGAAAATTCTCGAAAACCCTTTGCTTTTGAATGCTATGGAAGAGATCCGAAGGTTTTGAAATGCACCAAATGACAGAAAACGCTGTACACCCCCGAAGACCCTACGGGTCTTGGCAAAACTTCTGGGGCTCGAGCATTTTTCAAGGCCATAAACGACTATTATAGCGCAAGCAGCATCCCTAAAGGGCCAAAATGCCATGGAGAGTCAATCCCGAGGAGCGGGCTACAAATTGCCTGTTCGAAGGCTTAACGGGGGACAGCGAGGTACCACTATTGTGAACACACAGAGAGCTCGGGGGGCGTTAAGTAGGAACTGCACAGAGGAGGCATTCTCCCCAGGGTAGGAATTACAGTATTCATGAAGGGGGAAATTTATTGTACTTCATAGCCCTTCACAATATAGTATACACAGCTGCATGCATTAATCTAAGTTGGCCAAGGAGTGTTTTCTTTTAAGTACCACAAAATGGCTTGTTATCTTATCCGTTCCGATGTCATACTGCCAACTAGCGCGCTGTATCATGTTTGGAGAGATGTAAATAAGAAAAATATGGTCAGCAGTGCATTTCAGTAGTGTAATGCTTTTAAATACTAAAACGCCTATTCTATACAGGCAACTACAAGAGCGAAATGATGGTTAAAGTCCTTGAATACGAAAACCTGCATGCTCAGTATCTGCATGTCGTGGTACAGGCCCGCTTTCGATTCTGTCGTACATTTTCCTTTACGGGTGTATTGTCTTCTAAACTAGATGACAATGACAGATGAAAGATGCATCAGAGTTTATTGTAAGATGCATCACGTAGCCTACTCCTCTTGTTCACAAACAGCACGAAAAAAGCAGCATGCATTGTAACAGAGAAAGTAGCACATAAAGCTAAAAGTGCATACCCCTTCGAAGTGGAGAATTCGAAAGTACGTGCACTCCGGCAAAGTAAAACGGAGAAGGAACTTTTAAATGGAGGTTAGTACTTGTCGTCCTTGAGTAAGCGCTGGCGAAAGGGTAAAAGCAATAAAGTAATACGAAACATGGCTACAATGTGAATCCTGACTCGTCTAGTGAAGATAAAGAAGTGGGTGAGAAGGACGCAGCATACGGGAATGAAATCACGGAGAGAAGAGGGATAATATGATTAGAAGAACAAATAACGGACGAAGAAGGGGGAAAGGCAACATGGGAGAGAATAGGAAAGACGAACATAAAAAAGAAAGGAACAGAGGTATTCAAAGATGCCCGCCAGATTTTAGGACCCCAACCACTTGTAAAACCATCCGCCGATGTGCCTTTTGTTTTTTAAATGCCTCTTTGTTCTGCAACACAAAGATCGAATGCCCCACAATTAATAAAGATGTGGTTTTACCTATCGATGAAGAGCTACTTTGAGGGCGCACAAACAAAGATCAGACAATCAAAACAAGAGACGTACTACAGGCGTGGCAGCACAGAGCAATACAAGGAAAGATACACATAAAAGCGATATCTAGGAACGTCACAAGTAAGAGGATCGGCAGGAAAGCGTGCGTACGGAAATGCAAGCAAACTATTAACATCAGCTACGGGAAATTATGATGCAAGCCCGTCATCCCGTACACGCCATAATGCACCGTATGCACCATACCTTGCCCTGTCGGGTCGCAGCTTTTTCTTCTTTGGTCGCAAAAACAGAATCCAATCGCCAACACTAAGACCCCTGGCTCCCATAAAGCCTTCCGCAGGAAGCACCTGCCTGGGGGTCCTCAGGGCCGGGGGCCCCCACGTGAGGCTTAGTACGCTCCTCGTTGAAGCCTCATGTGCCGTGTAAAAACGAGTAGGGAGAAAGGTTGAGCAGATACTCCACAGTGTTGGGAAAGGATGAAGACAAGCAAGTCTGCATGACGCGACCATGGCAAACAAAAGAATTAGTGCACCTTATCCATTGTGCAAAGGTATATGACTCATCTACGCCGGATCACTGATCAGAAGGCGTCTGATAAAGTAGCAGTGCAAAACCGGGAAAATGAGATTTGCGTAATAAGCCACTTGCGGAGAACAAGGCCAGGTAGTGAATGCGCAGTGAAAGCGTGGAGACTAGCGGCTAAACACCAAGAAATCTAGTGAAAGTTAAGCTATCACACAAGAAATTTTGAAAAATAGAATTACAGCACTGCAACGAAAAGCGGTAGGCCACTACATGATGTTTTGCATGCAGCCCCGACTACTCCACTGGACACGAACCGTAGTATTCGGTGCTCCAGAAACTGATCTTTGCGTGTAGTGCTTTAAATTGATGTACAGGCTGGTGTGTGAAAGTCTTACACTCAATTAGCTCTCTTTGTCTTGGGTACAGCCAAATGCGCAACAGATTTTCTGAGTGACTGTTAATGGGTCTTCGTACTGTTGCTTGTAGGTAGACCCCGCTCTCCGATTACTGTTCAATTTGGTGTAGCGCAGGTGCCATGATAAATTGCACCCTATTCCCAGCATCCTTTTTCACGTTTGGCGTCGATTGTACCTAGCGCGCACCTTCCAATATCCACAGAGAGAACCGCTAACTAAAACGAGGAATGTATATAGAAAACTTGTTGTATATTCTAAGGAAAGAGCTGTTTGACGCCTTTCTTCTGAACCAAAAAGTTTTTCTGCCTTGCTGTGAAGGGGGTGCCGAAGTAGCTCGTCAAGCTGCGATTGCACAGCTGTACCTAGACCTGTTTATTCACTTTAAACCAGAAAATTTCGAATGCGAATGGTCTATGTTCATGACTTGACCACTAGTCACGAGGAACGGGTGCAGATAGAAAAAGAAATTTTGCTGTGTGGATAGCGCTGTGTTTCTCAGTTGTCGGTTAAGCTACACCAAAACACTTGCTAAAACACTGGATATGTTTTGCTGAGAATTTGTATGGTATTGACTAGTTGGTAGGTGTCTTCGCTTTTGCATTTATTGTAGGGTACTCTTAGCTCGACACAAGAGGACGCAAAGTTATGTAATTTTGAAGCACCTATAACTCCGAAGGGGAACCTTCACGTAATGCACGGAAGGAATGGGAGCAGGGGCAAGTCAACTGAGCAGAGGGCTCAGCAAAGTAATCAAAGCAAGCTCCTATGTGTCTCGATTGAAAAGAGCAAGTTTCTACAGGATCACTGCGAGAAGAGCACTCAGGACTATGCGCACTGGCTCCGATTAAGCTTAATCCCAAGGTCGAGAAGGGAGCACAATAGTAATGCTGCTAGGTGGATTTAGACGCAGGTACACGCAGGGCGACAAAGTTGACGAAAGTCTAGTTAAGGAAATAAAGACAAGCAGAAACCAGTACACGGTGTTACACTGAAGCAACAGGTGGCGCAACAAAATGCACAGATGCAGAAGGCCCACTGACCCGCTAGTTCAACGGCCCAGACGCCTCCTGTCGTGTCTGAATTTCCACCATGCACGGCCTCCTTTGACTAGTTCCTCTGTGTCCACTGGTCTGTTCCCCTTTATATGGTCTCTGCTCTTCCGTCAGTCAGAGACACCTTCCAATGCTTACCGCTTCGTGGGTTGGTGATGCCGTTGCATTTTGTGACTATCACAATTGATTTTCAAGCGTGGCATCTCGGCACATTGTATGGAGAAATTTTGGCGCAACAGCACATTAAGACCAGTCACAGAGGATGTCCTTTGCATCTATGTATCAAGCTCCCACATTATTCGACGGCAGCAAGCCAAGAAACCTAGTAAGCTGGCTACCTTGCTAGGTATGCAGCAAGCTACCTTCCCAGAAGCAGTCATTTTCTTAGCCAAAAAGGTAGGTAGCTGGATACCCCATTCGATTTCCAACTATTAAAGCGCGTGCCCAGGTGTTACGTAGCTGCTCTTGCACCTGAGCTCTCTACTGAGTCACCATTGTGCCTGCTCGTTCCTTAATAGGATGGATGCATCCCTCTATTCTACAAGTCTCCTGGAGCAGCAGACCCCCAAAAGATGGCCTTTTGTCCATGTGACGAGCTGGGCACCCAAAACACTTGTAATGGAGTCCCATGCGCCATATGAAGAGGGGCAGCGGCGTCGCATCCTGGCGGTACTGGGTATGACACTTTGCCCACTGTGTTGCACACATGTACCGTTTGTTTGTCGCCGTTTGCTTAGTCATGCATGTGGCTATACATCCCGGACCACTGTGCAGCCTGTTCCATGGGCGCCACTTGAGACTGCCCCCAAAGGCCCCGGGGTAGGAAGGCCCTCTTGGAATGCAGGGCGTAGCGGCGCCTAACCCGCCACCCCCGAAATGCAGCCTGTATATACACTGCGCAGGCCTCAAACAGAGCGGCATTCCCGAACGTCTCCCTTAGAAGCTGCAGTCGCTGTCGCATGTACACGCGGTCCAAGCTCACCTCTTTCTGTTGCTGCTCAGGATGCGTCTGTTGCCACTGCGGTTGCAGCGGTGGGTGCAGCTGCTGCTGCGGTATCTGCGGTTGCTGTGCCTGCTGCACCTGATGTGGGCTTGAGAATCGGATAGCCGCATGGGGTGAGGGTGCCGCAATGGAGCACCTCAGGTAACTCGACATTTTGTGTTTCTTAATGCTCCGCAGACACTGCGAAGCTGCAGCCAAGGACGCAAAAACATTTTGAACCTCGGCCTCATCAAACGGCCGCACCAGTGGCGGCGGCTCCAGCTGCTGTTGCTGTTGCTGCTGTTGCTGCTGCTGGCGATTTTCCTTGGTATAGCCAGCTGCAGCATCTGGGGAGGTCGCTTCTGCCACTCCTGCCACCTGTACAGCTGGGGGTACTGCCGCATGATGACTGTCACCGCAACTCACGTTGCTCCTGCTGCCCTCTGGATGCTTCTCTGGGGGCTGCCGTAAAATGGGCCTTAACTCCTGATATCGCCAAGAGGAGGCAGACGAGGGCAGAGAGCTGTTGATGGATTCGAAGGGGTGCGAATACTGTTGCTGCCCCTCGCAAGGTTCTTCCTGATGTTGGTGATTTGGCTGTGCATGCAGAGACTCCTGCCCAAGGGCACAAACACGATTTGCTGGCGGCCCTCCAGCCTCCCCCAGGTTATCTTCGATGTCTGACTGCTTTTTACCCTTGTTGTGGCTCTGATTTCCCCCCGAGTCACTCAGCGTGGTTTCTCTGGTGGAGGGACAGCTGGCGATTCTTGATGCTCTTTGGTTGTCTGCTGCGATGAGCGGCGCAACGTCCCGCAGTACCAACTGCGTGGACGCCTGTAAAGAATCGAAAACTGGGGTGCCCTCCTCAAAGTAACCCTCCTCTGCGGAGCACACGAGCACACGCAGGCTCGCATACTTCCTCTCTTATTATTGCTGCTGCAGGGAGTGAAAGGTCATTCACCTAATCGCCACCAGAATGCTTAGCGCACGGCAGAAGAGTAAGCCGGGTGTTATGCAGGAGCGCAGCACGCGCGGGGTTGCAGCAGAGAGGTTATAAGGCGTTGAGAAGTCTCCCGACTTCTGGCCAGAACTTTACGCCGAATTTCGTCTCTCTTACTAATCCAACGAAACATTTTTGTGCTTGAGAAGGGCCCCTGGATCTTCCCATTGTCATCCTGCAGCACATTCACCCCAAGCGTCAAGCCTGAGCCCTTTGGCCCCTAACCGCAGAGCAGAACTTTCACCGAGGAAACTTTGAACCTCAAGGAGAGAGCTCTTCGTAGCGGACCTGGTAGAGCCACATCTTCTCCTGTGCATCAAGCGCATTTCCCTTCTGCTGCTGGCCCTCTTTGTCAGGCAGCTTCAGGATGGTGGCAAGCAGAGTGCCGGACTGCCCTATGAAGGCCCCCATGAGCGCCACAGTGCTGCCTCCAGTACTGCTGCCACGACAGTTTGCACGGTGGTTTATAGGCACAATGCAACGCTCTTTCGGGCTCCGCCCCTCCTCTAGCAAGTCGAGCACAGCCTCACCCACCAACCAAACGCCAGGGACTGCTGCGGCCTCTCCTTCTTGCGCGTTTTGCGCTGTCGCATCGTCCCCCTCTTTTCGATGGTGCCTCCATACCTCCAAGACTATTTTGTTTACATTCAACAGCCTGAGCTGCTCCTCGGAGGGAACGGGCAGACAGATGTCTGATTCGAAGGTACATTTCTCCACAAAATATGCCCCTCGTGTTCCTGCCTCTCCAGGAGCCGTTGATGCTGCTCGAGCGCCTGCCTGTTCTGCGGCTTCTTTTGAGGCTGTCGTCGACACTGCGGGTGCAGAAGGCTGATTTTTGTCTTCCTGGTAAACTGACGCGGAAAACCAGGCCGTGGTGTGTGAGGGACCTGCAGCAGCTTCGTCAGTAGGCTCCGCTGCATCTTTCGCTTGCATTGCCGGCATAAAGTAACGAGCCGTTACACAATAGGCGGGGGTCCTTTCCAGTTCTGAGGCCTCTGCAGGCCTGTGAGGAGGCTTGTCAAAGCAAAACTGAATTGAGTGCAGCCGTAGCAACACTTTGCCCGCAGCACTGCCTTGTGCTAATCCTCTACGCTCCTTTCTGATGCCAGCCGAGCACTTCTCTTGATCCTGCGAATCCGGCTTGTCTGCTCCCGAGCAGCTCGTGAGTGTGCGGCTCTGAGAGGGGGAGCCTCGCCTTCTTCCAGAGGTGCCCCCTTCGCAGCCATCAGCGGCTTCTGCAGCTGAAATACGCCTCCTGCATATTTCAACTGCACGGTGTAAAGAAGCCTCCACTCCTGCGGGAGTCTGCTCCAGAAGGCGCGTCGGAGAAGCAGAAGTGACTCGGAAATTGGCACGACGCATGCGTACACGATGTTGTTGCTGCTGCTGCTCGCCTCTCTTCGGCGCGAAAGGCGCAGGGGTGACAGCAACCACGTCTTCCCTAAACCCATCTCTCCAATTACCAGAAGAGAGGCCATCCGAGAAGGTGTCGGCTTCGAAGCTGTTTGAGTTAAACAGCGAAACAGCGCGATTCGCAACAGAAGGCTGGAAGCTGACAGAACGAGTCGGTTGCGCTGGCTCCCCGGGGGGGCCCCTGGACTGCGAGCCTGCAGCAGGAGTCCACTCACTACCCTGCTGCTCAGAAAGGGAGACTTCTGGTGCATCTGATGCCCTGTACAGAATCATCGTGAGACACAGAAATGCCGCGTCCTAAGGTCCGTGTATGCAGAGAGTGTGAGAATCGTCTCTACAGCCCCTCCCCCCATAGGCATGCAATCGTTCCTGCTTTATTGACATACGTCTGCATAGAGAGGCACATAGGCCGGAAACCATAGGTACACACAAGCCGATTCGCGGCGAGCCCAAAGGGCAGGGCAGCAGCAGCAGCAGCAGCAGCAGAGATAGAGATAGAGAGAGACAGAGAGAGAGATAGAGAGAGACAGAGAGAGAGAGAGAGAGAGAGAGAGAAAGACAGAGAGAGAGAGAGAGAGAGAGAGAGAGAGAGAGAGAGAGAAAAGAGCAGAAGAGCACACGCGAGAACACAAGACAGGAAAGGAACTGAGGAGCAGGACTGTGTTCAAACAAAACGAACAGACGATGAGAATGATGAACTAATCTATATACCGCTCAGCACGCAGTAAATTCATGTTAGTCGTGCGTTTGCATGATATTTACTACGATTATGATCTCGTGA
>NW_020312098.1:0-97232 GCF_002999335.1 Cyclospora cayetanensis | reverse complement strand
ATGAACGCCTACATGACAAGATGCATGCATGCATGGAGATACATGCAGCCTATAGATATGTAGCATATAAATATGCAGCACTGACCCCACCATATGAACGCCTACATGACAAGATGCATGCATGCATAGAGATACATGCAGCCTATAGATATGTAGCATATAAATATGCAGCACTGACCCCACCATATGAACGCCTACATGACAAGATGCATGCATGCATAGAGATACATGCAGCCTATAGATATGTAGCATATAAATATGCAGCACTGACCCCACCATATGAACGCCTACATGACAAGATGCATGCATAGAGATACATGCAGCCTATAGATATATGCAGCGACAGATGTAGTCCAACCTGCTAAGCTCAAAGGAACATTCTCCACAAGAGGATCTTTTCTCCACCTCAGTTGCACTTGTAGAGAGTGCTGTTTCATTCGTAGATGCTGCTGCGCTTGCGTTGTTGACTTTGTATTCTCCTGCAGCCTCGCGAGTTCATGAGCTGCATGCCTTTTCTGCAGGAGGTGAGCGGCAACGCACTTCCCTGCGCGCTGCATAGACAGTACACTGCACTGCCGCTGCTGGAGGCTCACGAACTCCATTTTCCTTGCCAGTTGTAGCGAGTGGCATGTCGCTAAGACATTGGGAAGTAGCTGCTGCTGCTGCTGCAGCTGCTGCTGCAGCAGCTGCCGGCGTTGCTGCTGCTTTCCCTGTATCCGCAGCTGCAAGCGATACAGCATAGTCGCGCTGTCTTTGCAGCTCCCCTACCATGGTTCGCTCGTGCACCAAACGCCGCTAAGGCGAGCAACGATCCCCGAGAAGGATCAGCTAGAAAAAACAGCAAGAACGCCTTAAAATGATGCTACTTCGACTACCGTTGTTATTGTTGTTGCTGCTGCTGGTGGGGGTCTGCGAAATGGACAGTTCCAAGCACAGGTACATCTGCAGTAATAGTAATAATAATAATAATAATAACAATAATAGCAATAATAATAATAATAATAGCAATCATAATAATAGTAATAATAATAGTAATAGTAATGGTACATGCGCTTACTGCCCCTGCATTGGTAGCTTCAGATGCTGGTGCGATCCTTTGCTGCAGTTGCTGCGGAGGCAGCAACGGTAAGTGCTTCTGCTGCTGCAGCTGCAGCTGTCACTGCGGCAGCGAAGGCTTCAGAGGCGGCTTTTGCAGCAGCAGCAGCTGCTGCGAACGCCTCGACTGAGCGCTGCTGTAGCTGCAGCTGAAGACGGTGCTGCTCTTCACTGGGCAGCTGGACGGTGTGTGGAGACTGCTGCTGCAGGGAATGTAGAGACACCTCCCAGTGCAGCGGCTGCTTTTCGAGAGGCGAAGAGCTGAGCGAAAGATCTTCTTGCATCTGCAGCTGCCACAGCTGCGGCAACACGCGTTGACGCTGCAGCTGAAGGCGGAACTGCTGCAGCAGCAGCAGCAACGGCGGCTGCTGGTGTGGAGTCAGAGGATCGGCACAGGCCATGCTGCTTTTTGCTATTGCTTGTTGCTATTGCTTGTTGCTATTGCTGCCTCTGTTAGGGGGTAGTGTGGAGTGCTCTTGCTTGGAGGCGAGAGCGACTTGCAAAATGCTGCGCTTGGCGGTGCATTTTAAGAGGAAGCACAGCAAGAGCTGCTCGAGGCATGGGTCTGTAAGTGTGTAGGTGTGGTGAAGTATGAGCGTGGAAGTCTGTGAGTGTGCAAGTCTGTGAGTGTGCAAGTATGTAAGTGGAGCTACAGTCCGGGATGAGTGAGCCTTTTTTATAGCAAAAGGATAAAAGGAAAGCCTTTGGTGCAGCCGTGCGTTTGCAGCCGCTCTGTCGCTGTTCGGCGAGGCAGAAAAGTGTCTTATCGCGCTCAAGTCAGTCCAGGGGGACGGGGGAGTTGGCTGTGTTGAGGGAACCACCAGCTGCTGCCAGTGTTGCGGGAGGCAGCGAGCTGTCGAGGAGGGAAAGAAGAAAACAAAGGAGGTGGGCTAAAGGGGAGAAGACGAGATCTCTCGCGTGCCGCTGCTTGGGCAGGAAGGCGAAGAGGGAAGCGGGGAAGAGTCAGTGATCAAGGCGACACTGGAGGACCCCTTCGCTGCGTTTCGCACTAACGCTTCGGTGAGAGGCGAAAAAAGACGAAACGCAAGCAGGAGGTGGCGGTGTGGAAGGGGCAGCCTCGACTTTCTCGAAGGATTCCTGCTCGGAGCTTCCGCTGCGGCTGCTGATACAAGTCACGGGCAATGCGCGAAGACGGGCAGATCGGCGGGAGATGCATGCAGTAGTAGCCTTCTTCCCGCCGAGGGAAGCAGGAATATTTCTTCTTTATTTCGGATCATTCAATGAATACTTGCACTTCACCGCCATTCAAAGGGCGGAGTGAGAATCCGCACCCAACTGGGGGCTCTCTGGTGCGAGGGGTTCTTCACTATTAGAACCTCGCCACGTTGTCGCGAAGCGGCTGAAAACAATTAGCCATGCAACCCCTGGAAGTTGCAAAAACGGCATCTTCCTGCTAGCTTCGTCTTGTAAGAGGGCGTAGCGTAAGAGCCCGCTTCGGCTGACTTGTACGCTGCAGCGCGGCGACTAAAAAGGGTTTCTTGCTGGCCTCCAGTCACGTGTCTTCACAGCCAGAAAAGCAGCACCTACTTGCTTTTCGCTAATTACTTCGTGGTGCAGGGAGATAGATCACGCAGAAGGCGTCGTCTGCTGACGTGCATTCAGCACGTTGAGGGGCATCCATGCGGTTGCAAGCCATCAGACCTCGTGTTGTATGCGGTTGCAAGCCATGGGGACGGAGCTGTTAAAAAGCAATCAAGCGCTTTTTTGCGCTCAACAACCCGCTTTTCCCGCTTCCCTCTCCTCCCGCGCACTAGGGAAAGAAGGGCTGCTGGCTGGAACGAACAAAAAGTACCCTCCAGATTTGTCTGCACGGCGTGCAGGCAAATCAGGGCGAACGAAACGTGGCATGGCCTTCAGCTTTGCCAGAACGCGTCAAGTTTCGCTTTGAAATGCTCCCACCTGCACTACCTACACATTGTACTCAGAGTCGAGAAGGCGTGGATCGTGTGGTGTCGCCTGTTTGTACATCGCATGATCCTACAGAGGACTGCAACGAGCGATCATAAGACCGCACACTGTTGCATGTAGGGAAGGGGGGGCTACTTGCTGTTGACAACTAGATGTAGAAACTCAGACTTCGTAGCTTAAGTTGTGACTATTCTAGCTGCCCCCTTCCCCGCATGTCGGCCATCTAAAGAAACGCGGGCAGAGAAGTAGGGGGTTCTCCTGGAAAATAGCGGGTGCCGTTCTATCAACTTGCATCGAATCCGGAGGAGTTGAGTGTCTCCCCATCGAGGCTTTAGATGGATTGCTACAGTGCCCCTCGACCGACGGCCTTTTTCTACGGGCAACCCTCTAGGCTCCATCCACTATCTTTAAGACAACACGAAACTCTCTCCACGCTGCTGCAGGTAGAGCGCGGCAAGAAGCCTGGTTACCCCCCTCCCCCTCCCCCCAGCTTATTTGCATTCAGATGCCCCAAGCCACACTATGACGTTTCCTGCTTCACGACTTATCTGATTTTTCAGAAGGTCTCGCAGCTGCACTGTTGTTTTGGGCATTTTTTTAGTCGTTCTGATGTGCTCCTTGCAGCAGAGGGGATCGGGCTAGCGAGTATGACACGCGATCAAACGAATCGTGTGCCTGCCTGTGCGCTTGAGGCTTCCACCTGGGCATACTGAGTGTCCACACATTGTAGTAGCACTGTTTCTCTCTCCCCTCCTCCTGAGCCCCTGCTAAATGATGAAGACGGCAGGCGGAGAGAAAGGGGGGCAGACGTTCTTAGAGGTGCTGTAATTTTGCATTATAAAATGTAGCGTGAAGTTTTGAATGAAATTGTGTGCGGGTGCTCCCACGTCTCGACTGTATTGCAATTCAACTTCTGGAGTCGCCTTTGGTCGAAGCAGCGCAAAGTGGGAATGAATAGCTTTTCATGAAGCTTTCTATTATTCGCGCAAAGACTAACAAAAAAGCCTTTCTTCCTACGCAGTCCTAAGCGAGGGAGCGCGCAGTGTTCGTTCCATGCATTTCGAGAAGTCTCATGAACACAAACGAGGGTGTTCCTTTTGAAAGTGGGCAAAAAGTATCTGTGTCCCACAAGAATCCGCTATTTGCTGCGGGCCCGCCTAGTGCATGTCCATCTATCGGTGGCTATTAGTGAGACACGTTGCAGCACTGTCTTTACCAGAGTTCAACTCGTAGCACTCACAAAGACAGGCAACATCTGAAAAGCGGCGAAGGCATTTGGCCAAAAGATTTCCCGTAGGCTTGCAGGCAGCCGACCTCTGCAGGCGATATAAAAAGCACCTTCACGTCCTGACACGTTCCCTGAAGGCGTACATAGATACACTGCAGCCGGCGAGCTGCCCCTCACCGTGCATACCAAGTGCCACGTCTTGAGAGTTGTATGCAAAGTGGCAACGATGTCACGCAGCTAGCCGCAACTCCAAACATCTACAGGCTGAGGCATTGGTTAGCGCGCGAATGCTGATGTGACTCATTAATCGAACCCCTGAAGTTGCACGAAGAGCAGCTAGTCGTGCCAGTGAGAGCGAACGCCCCATAGTTTGTGCGGGTTGGCACCCCCACCCCCCGTCGCATCCATGTCAACCTTAGCAGCAAAAGAAGGGCACTTTGTGCAGCCTGCATTTCTGTTGAAGCCCTCAGGACAGAGTGCGAAATTCTTCACGACGGGAAAAAAACGCCACACTGCTACACCCCCACGTTCTCTAAGGGGTGGCCATGCCCCCCTTATTGACCCCTACCGCTCCCGCGAGAGGAGCTTATACCTCCAATTCTCCGCATCCCCCCAACGCGCCAGAAGCGACTTAGTTTCTGAAGGGTGGAAGTGTCAGCTCAACAGCATCATTCTCAGAAAGAGGAGACATCGGTTGAAACTGCACTCTGATGGGTTGTGGCAAATGGACGACCTGCCTAACTTTCCCCTAGCCTGCACTGGCGTTTTTCCACCTCTTAGAGCTGCCCCTCATTCCTCCCTGTGCTACCTGACACTCACTGGGTTTCCCCTGCTGCACTCTCGAGCAGCTCCATCAGAAGAAAAACACCACCTCACCACTGTCTACCAACTAGGTCGCCACGCCTGCTCTGTTTCTTGAACGAACCGGCTACATGCAAGCATCAAACTAGAGCTACTCCACTCTCTCCTTTGCTCCTGCTCGTTAAGACAGGCAACGGCAGAACGAAAACTAGGTTTTTCTTCCCCCCGTTCACGCCACTGATCATCACTCATGCGCGTACAGTAATATATAAATATGGACGGCCGAAAATCGGCAAGAGACAGGGAAACGACAAACGCCTGCAAGAGCACGATACAAGGCGGCAAAGCGGGGAAACTGCCAAGAAAGCAGACGTCCTCCACGTGTCGATATACGGCGCAAACCACCCATCGGTGACAAAGTGCCCCTGAAAAACGAATTCTAGCGGCACATGCATGCGGCCCTCTTCATCCCCCCCTCCCTCCATCCATACACCCCGCTGCGCCAACCTCCTAGCAGCATTCGCGGACCCAATGGTTGGTTCATAGATGTTTTGCCTTGCCAGCAAGCAACAGCCTGCTGCTTCTTCTATACAACCATTGCCGCACAGAATCTCTCTCTCTCTCTATCGACCCTCTGTTACAGCAACGTCCTAAAGCATCTTCACTTACCCCCCATAACCACCCCTTCCCCCCGTTTCGCCAATCTCTCGCTCTCTCCCTGGCCTCCTCAGAGACTCTTGACTCATCGGAGAACTCTGGATTTTTCCAGCCGTTCAATCAGGCTATCCTGGAGAGAACCCGAGAGCAGTTATGCGCCTAAAAGCAGCAGCAGCAGCACTTTAAGCTCTTCCTGCCCCTGCCCACTGCTCCGTTTAGCAAAATATATATATGTATATATGTAGATCTTGATCCTCTCAACAGGCCTTCTCTACTTCTCCCCCCTCCCCCCTCCTCGATGCCTTCTGAAGTGTCTCTACCGCTGCACACCCGGCGCTTCCAAAGCCTCGATCATGTCGCTTCAAAGCTCATCCTTCATCGACTCTCCGCCAAAGTTGAGGCCGTTCAAGATATCATCCGGCAGACCGCTCTCTTCGGCGTCTTTCTCCGCTTGATTCGCGTCCTCTGCTTCCTCTTCCTCCGGCAATTCAAGATCTTCGTTGAGCGGATTCTCGGTGTCTACCCCCGCCTGCTTAGCCAGTCCTTGGTACAAAACTGCTGCGAGATCTGCAGGCTTCTCAACGTCGAAGCCAGACGCGAGCATAGCTGCTCCGAAAAGCTGCTCTGCCAGTGCCTTGTCGGCATCGGCCATGCCACTCTCCCCCACCTCCTTCACGCGGCTAAGAAGGTGCTGCATCACTTTATGGCTGGGATTCACCTCGAAGATCTTCTGCCCTTGCATCATCCGAATGTGCATTGGATCGGCGAAAGTCTGTGTCTTCATGACCTTTTCCATCTGTGCCGAATAACCCCACTGGGAAGCAACGACGGCGCAAGGAGCTTCCACCAAGCGCTTCGACAGCTCAACCTTCGTGACTTTAGGCCCTAACAGAGACTTCAGCCACTTCAGCAGAGGCGCGAAGAAAGTGGAAAGACGCTTATACCGCTTCTTCTCGTCCGCCGTCTCCACCAAAGTCAAGTTGCCCTTCTGAACGGACTCGAACTTTTTGCCTGAGCAGCCATAGCCACCAAGAACGACAGCACATTCATAGTGTACAGCCACCCCCTCACTCACGCATGACCCCCATCTCCTCAAACACCGATCGCATCCTAAAATGAACGTACAGCTAATTCTATGCAAGGACATAAAAAGTGCATGCAAGACTTTTCCCCAAAAAACACGAATGATTCAATACTCCTCCCCCCTCCCTACCCCCCGTCCGTACCGTCAAAATCTCCGAGCCTCTGAACACAAGGCTCGTCCATGGCTTCAATAAGGAGAAGGACCTCGATATCCTTCTTTCTGAAAATCTGCATTTGCGGCTGAGCCAGCAGCTGCTCGACAGTTTCTCCCGCCGCGTAGTAGATGGCGCTCTGACCTTCCTTCATGCGCTGTATGTACAGCTCGAGAGAAATGGGCTCGGTAGGGCTTTTTGTGGAGAAAAACTGGAGAACCTTCGCGATCTTGGAACGATTGCTGTCATCCTCGTAGCATCCAAGCATGAGGTTTCTGCTGAATTCTTTGTAGAACTGATCGAACTGTGTTGGCTCCTTCAGTTGCTTCTTCAGTTCCTTCTTCTTCTCCTCGTCATCGGCGTCCTCTAGCGCCTTCTTCTGCTCCTCCCGCGCCTTGGCGCTGTCGAGAAACATCTTGCGGATGGTGTCAAGTGTCTTCCTGACGACCTTCTTGCTGATGATGCCGAGGATCTTGTGCTGCTGCAGCTGCTCCCGAGAGACGTTCAGCGGGAGATCATCGGAGTCAATTACACCCCTGACAAAGTGCAGGTACTTGGGGAGCATGTCGTCGAACACGTCGGCAACCAGCACGCGCCGTACGTACAGCTTGATGCTCGTCTGCTTGCCAAAGTATTGAGTGAACACGTCGGCTGGAGACCTCTTGGGAATAAAAAGAAGTGCCCTGAACTCAGCCTCTCCCTCGGCATTGAAATGCATGTGCACGAGCGGCTCACTCCAATCCTTCGTCAGAGACTTGTAGAAGTCGGTGTACTCAGCTTCCGTAACATCCTCCTTGGGACGTAGCCAAATCGCCTTCTGCTGGTTGATCTGCTCCCAAGTTTCGACTTCCTTCTCTACCGTCTTTGTCTTTTTCTTCTTCTATGCATGCATGCACGCACACAGAAGCACAGGCGAAAAAACGACGCCGCAGTTCGCTCGCTTGTCCTCTTCGACGCGCAACGACCCTTGAATACGAGAAAGAGCACCCACCCCCGCCTCTCCCCGAATTGAATGCACATCTAAAACAAGAAACATGCCACCCTCTCCAATTCTACACGTGCGTATCTCTTCCATGAATCTGAAATTGCGCACCGCTCTACGCCTGCAGAGGAGAGAACTGGAGACAGACAGACTGCATGCGCGCGATCATGAAGCACATAACAACAGTCCCTCATCGACCTCTGAGCGCATGCCTCTCGCTTACGTCTTTCTCATCTTTTTCTTCCTCTTCGTCATCATGAACTTCGACATCGCCTTCCTTCTCAGCGTCGTCTTGGCCTTCCTGCGAGGCTTCTTTGGCAGCAGTCTCTTCTTCCTCCTCCACAGGCACCTCTTCGGAGACAGTCTTCGTCGTCTTGAGGTAGATGGGGTAAGACATGAACTGGCTGTACCTGCTGATGAGCTCCCTGAGTCTGTAGACGTCGAGAAACTCGGTGGCATCTTCTTTGAGGTGCAGCAAGACGCAAGTGCCGCGCTGCAGCGTGTTGCCTCTTGGATCTTTCTCGACGTAGTACTTGGCATCCGCAGACGACTCCCAGACGTACTGCTCGTCTTCTCTGTTCTTGGAAATCACGGTTACTCGATCCGCGACGAGAAAGGCGGAGTAGAAGCCAACTCCGAACTGCCCAATCAAACTGACATCGTTGTTGCTGCTTGCCAGAGCTTCTAGGAAGTTGCTCGTGCCCGACTTGGCAACGGTCCCCAAGTTGGTGATCAGCTCCTGCTTCGTCATCCCCACGCCTGTATCGCAGATGGAAAGCACTTTCTGCTGCGGATCGGCTTCGACGTGGATAGCCAGCTGCTGCTGCTGCTCTTGCTGCTGCTGCTCGTTGCTTCCCGAGCCGCCGGAGATCGACAGAAAACGAGCTTTCTCGAGGGCGTCGACGGAGTTCGAGATCAACTCCCGCAGAAACACGTCTCGCTGCGTGTAGAGAGAATTGATGATTATGTCCATCAAGCGCGTGACTTCCGCTTGGTACTCGTGCATCTCCTGGCTGCTGCTGCCGCCTTCCCCTCGCGCGCTGCGCGCGGCTGAGAGGGCAGACAGCACCTCGCTGGTGCTGGGAACCTCCGCAGCAGCACTGCCTGCTGAAGCTGCATCGTCTGCTCGCGAGAAAGAGTAGCCAAGACATAAGGCCAGACCCCCCGCGATCAACGCCAAAAGCGGTGCCATTGCTGCCGAAGGCGGAGAAAAAGACTTCCAGACGCTTTGCGCGCAAAAATGCGAGCGCAGGAGACGCCCTTCTCGAAAAAGAGAGACGCAGGGATGGCAGAACCGCCGCAACACTCCCCTGCTGCAGGAAAGCGCGCTTGAAAAAGCAGCGACTGGACGGAAGAAATCTAACAGGCACGCCTGGGAGGAAGTCGCTTAGCAGCGAAGAGCAACCCTGCGGAAACGGCATCCACAGAAACACCACGGAGACATATACATACATACACACCCCCAAACGCATGCATCCATGCATGCACAATGTACAGGGAGAAGGGAGTGCCGTGCTGATGCGCAGATACGATGGGGGCAACTACTTCCAGTGCGACTCGTTGCCTCCGCTGTCTCGCGGCTCCAATTGACTCCGTTAAGGGTCTTACGAGCAGCAGAAATACGCGGAAAAAGTGCTTTAAGCTGAATTAACTGTAGTTAAAGGCCTAAAGAGCAAGAGACACGCCCTCCACCCTTCGAATGCAACTGTTTGAAGCACGCTTACGTGTGAAGAGCGACGGCAGCAGGACGAAACGTGACAGAATGCAACGCACTATGAGCGTGCCTTCAAAATGCCAAGAGAGCTAATCACTAGGTGCAGATACGCCTGACAACACTCAGGACGCCACTAGGCAGCAAAACTCCTGAAGCAACGGCAAGCTCACACTTAATACACCGCAGCGACGGTGTAGAGAGGGTTGTAGGCAGGAGGGATCGCATGGGATGGCATGCCCACTAGCAGCACTGCAGCATGCTGCAGCAGCATGCTGCTGCTGCAGTGCTGCTGCTGCTGCAGTGCTGCTGCTGCTGCTGCTGCTGCTGCAGTGCTGCTGCTGCTGCAGTGCTGCTGCTGCAGTGTACTGTATGCACAGGGTGCCCCCTGCCTGCGTGTGCCTGGCACACTACCACCTTACGGGAGGCGCCCTAAGAAACCACTCCGATTCTCCTTCCCATAAATGTTAATAAGAGTAATAGAAAATTACAAAGTAGCACACAACTGTGAGCGCGTTTCCTGTCTTCTAAAGAAAGCAACCAGGCTGCCGCGCAGCACGGTGTACCGACGGAGAAAAGGGGCAGCAGCAGCAGACAGCTGCGTCTGTTGTTGCTGCTGCTGTTGCAAGGCTTCCTCTTCTCCTAAAGCAGACATGCCGAGTCAATGTGTTTGTACTGCATCTGTACGTATTTTTGCGGCTTGTATCTACGCAGTTCGTGCTATTCATCCAGCAAGCGGCAACAACTCCCAGGTGGCTCCTACCACAAGCGGCGGGAATTACGGCTGGTAGAGCGAAAGCAGGGAGACCAAGAGCCGCATCAGAAGCCACGCGTTCACTCTTTGTGCTCCCTCTAAAAGTCGTTCTTAGCGTCTTTGTGGCTTTTCGCTGTTTCACGCCTCTCCACAGACGCAGGTAGCCGGGGAGAAGGGGTCTCCCTGGAGGAGAGCAGAGGGAGAGGACCGTGAAACAATCAAAAAGGAGGGGCATCTAAGCCCTCAAGAATCCACAGCGATGAGCGACGCACTCGCAGGTGTCTTTGCAGCTCTGTTTCCGCCAGGCCCACCCTCTAGGATGCAGCAGAATCAACGCTCAATGCAGAAGGCCCTGCAATTTCGTATAGCTGTATATACACCCAGGAAATCGGCGAGTCATAAGCCTTGAAAATCAGGAAACGGCCTCATTATAAGTGCGCTGTAGCAGCAGCAGAAGAAGATCACGTGTCGTGAGGATCGCGCTGTCATTCTGCATCATCGGGAGGTTGAACGCTCGCTCAAAGCAGCCAGAACAAGAGAAACAACAGGATCCGTTTTTTCTGCCGAGTCTTATCCGCAGCAACTGCGCCTTCTGCAGGCTCAGGAAGGCGGTGCAGCTGCCGAAGCTGTAAGCAAAGAACTTTTTCTTGGGGGAGATACGTAGACAGACTGACAGACAGAGAAGCGTGTTCGTCTGCCTAGGGGGGCCCCAAGGGGCCCCCCTAGGCAGCTGCCACCAACAATATGACGCTTAAAGCGCCTGTGTATGGTATATGTATGGGCATGCTGGCGGATATGCATGTAGGTGGATATGTATGAAGGTGTACAATACGTACATGCGTGGATGTACGTGTGTGCAGCTATGTACGTATGTGTATGTGTGGAGGTGCAGGCATGTATGCGTGTGTATGCATATGGATGTAGGCCACTCTGTGTGCTCATCTGCCTAATCCTTGGTATATACACTTCGAGAAACACGATGCGCTTCATTGAATGCCCCCCCTTGACGCGGCTATGTGCATTGCTGCACAATTTGGATGTGGGAGATCGAGTAATAAGAGGTCGTCTCGAGCTGCTCTCGACAGCGGAAGGGGGTCCGCAGGAGAGGAATTTGATGGAGAGGATCGAGTCGGAATTGCATTCCTCCCCTCTCTTCGCTGCATCTTCGCCTCCGCCGTTGCTGCTGTCGCCACTGGCTGCCACTGCGAGCAGCAGCAGCGGAAGCAGCAGCAGCAGCGGCGGCAGCAGCAGCAGGCGGCAGCAAGATCCTAGGCACCCCACAGCAAAAGGAAGGGAGCTTCTGGTTAATCTGATCAGCACACTGAACCAGTGCTTCCCAGACTTCGAATTCAGGTGCTCCTCCTTTTACACATGGCGGGAGAATGTTGGGGGAAGGGGGGAAATTCTGAAGAGGACTTGCTTTCTGCGTAGCTGTATACTTCTTGGGAAGGTTGGCGTGACAGCGGAAAGGGTTGTTTTGTTCGAGTGCCAGCAGGGATTTGGCGGTATGTGGGGGCTGTTTCGTGAGGCATGTATTTATTTATAGACATGGCTGGCGTTTGTGGTATGGCTGGCGTTTGTGGTATGTATATATGTGTGTCTGTGTGTGTATATGTGTGTCTGTGTATATATGTGTGTATATGTGTGTCTGTGTGTGCATATGTGTGTATATGTGTGTCTGTGTATATATGTGTATATGTGTGTGTATATGTGTGTATATGTGTGTGTATATGTGTGTCTGTGTGTGTATATGTGTGTATATGTGTATGTGTGTGTATGTGTGTATATGTGTATGTGTGTGTATGTGTGTATATATATGTGTATGGATTCAGCAGCACGCTGACACCCGCGATGTTTCGTGAGGAACCGAGTGTATACGCAGTGCAAGCAGACATTAATGAGCGGCTGGCTAGTGTTGAACGTGTTCTTCCTGGCTTTATTTATCAGCTGTGGGAGGCGATTGGAGTAAGTTTTTTCTTCTAGTCGCGAGCGCAATGGCTATGCGGCAGTGGTGGTTCAGCCTGTCCCTTCGGGGAGTTGGTGTGGTGGAAAGGGAGGGGTTGTTGTGGAGTGTGTTCGGGTGTGGTGGAAAGGGAGGGGGGTTGGTGTAGGGGAAGAGGTGCAATCGCAATTTCTGCTGGGTGTGGTGTGTGGCGCTTCCATTATTTTAATCTGTACGGATACGGGGTCTAGAGTATTTGTGGTTCGCGGAAATATCACGATTTCGACTTTGTGTCGGTGCGTTTTGTTGCTGCAGTCCGCAGTGTCGCTTGGGGGGTGCTCGGTGTACAGTCACATGGCGAGTGGATCGGAGGATCCGACGCCTCTGATTTCGCTGTTTGCTCCTATTGGCGGAGGAGGGGGCGCTGCATCCCCCATGGTGTCGCTCTCCTCCTTCTTTTACTTCTTCCTAGATCGCCAGCGGTGCAGACTTCTCTTTTTCGCTTGTGGTAGCAACTGCAAGCTTAGCAGCCCTTGCTGGCTGAATGGGGGTGAGGGTGAAGGCACCGAAGCCGTGGAAGATACAGATGAAGTGGATATTGGTATGTTCACCGATTTGTGGTCGTTGATTTGTGTGCGTGTGTGTGTTGGTTATTCCTTTTTGTCGGGATTGTGTATGTGCGTGATTGTACTACTGCTGCTGTTGCTGTTACTGATGCTGTTGCTGCTACTGTTGCTGTCGCCTCGTTTGAGTTGCCTAATCGTGTGCTTTTTGAAGGAGTGGGTGCATTGTAGGGTTTGAAGGGTCTTTGTGGCTGCGTATGGTGTTGGTGCTGCGGGTACGCTCATCGCATTTCGTTTTGCAGGTGAGGTGTACGGAGCAGAAGTGCCGGTGCAAGTGGAGGCTGAGGCTGTGGAAGAGGCAGACAGTCTCTCCGATCTCGAGTTGCCCTCGTCTGCGTGTGCCTACGCCTGAGCATGCCGTAAAATGCGGGGGTTATGCGTGCTTGGGGTGTATCGACGGTGGATTATCACACAGATCCCGGGACCGTTTCCTTGGCGTGCATGTGCATTTTGCATTTCTCTTCCCAAGATCCTCCTAATATGCACACCCTCAAAACCGCGCGGCGGAAATATATATACATATATGTACATGTATTCCTCCGTCCGTGCATTCTCTTGTTGAGGAGCACGTGCAGGTAATCGGAGAGTTAATTTGGAGTGGCGGAACGAGCGCCTTCCTTCAGGCTTTCGTCGAAAGCTTGCGAGGGGTGTCTCTTCGCGCCCTCTGTAGTATCGGGTTTAAAGCCTCATGCGCCAGCCCGTCTATCGACTGCAGTTTTCATCGCCAAAAGTCAGCCTTAGGGCATGTAGAGGGCGTACACCCCGTGCAACAGGGGTGGGGGTATATTGGAGGCGGTGCGATCGCTGCCGTCTTGCCCCTCCCTTTCGCTCGCCTTAAGGGGCCTTTACTGCCTCGGAGCACGCTTCGAGGTTGATAGCTATAAAAGTTAGTAGCCAAACAGACGGGCAGGCTGGATTGGTGTGGGAGATGTGCGGTTAGACGGGGAGAGCGCGTGATTTGTCGCTAGCTTTCAATAGTTGGAGTGAGCGGGTGCAGCGAGCTGCTCTGCACCGATGCGTTGATGGGCCTGGTGCCTTTTCGCGCGGCTTTTTACCCTTCATGAGGGATGCGGTAGGACGCAGCAGAACGTGCGAACTAAAAGCGGGGAGCAGAAGGAAAGAGGCTTTCCTACAAACGGCGTAGTTGAGGCAACGGGGCCAGTTAAAGAAGAGAGAAGCAGGGTTGTTGCCCTCCTGCAGCCTGAGCTCACTCCTAGCACATGCACCTGCGGCTAGGCTGCTTAGGAGCATGCGCAGATTCGTTGCTGCTCAGCAGGCGGTTGCACGGATATGGCAGCGAAAAGAAAGGAACGGTCTAAGTGTGGTGCATAGACTCCGTGCAGCTTACCGCTAAAAGAGAAAGCGAACACGCGTGTGCATGCAGCTGCCTGGACAAACGATTGCTTGACTGCCTGCCTGCGTGCGGAGGGGCACATACACGCTCTCGCAGAACGCAGGAAACGTGGCTGTTGCAGTTGTACGATTGCTGGTGTTGCGAGGGGTTCAGTGCAACCGCAATTCGGGGGGCATGTTGGCGTGAAAAATCGCTATTCGTTCACCTCTTTCCCTTTATACGGATAGTGCATCGGTGTATGGCACTTTTCTGAACCTCAGGTGTGCACTTTTGCATGCTCCGATTTTGAATGCCAGCTGCCACCCCCCCCCCCATCTGCTCTGTTGCCTCAGATCATCCTCTCTCCTTAAAAACCCTTGTGATTTGCATGCTCGGTGGCTCTCTGTATTCTGGATCTGCTCCAAGACACTGTTGAGCTCGCTGCTCTCCCCTCGCAAAGGTGTGCGTCGTTTTCAGGTGTATGCTCTCGTCGGTTTCACCCCCTTGCGTTCCGCCGTCCGTTTACCACAGTGGAATTTCACAGGCAAGCTTTGTGCATTAGACGTGTGAGAGAGGTCTTATGCGCGAAAATCAAGGTTGAGTAGTGCGCGTTACTCCATTTGGCAGTTGGACAAGTCAGGAATGGTAGGGTATGCAAATGCAATTGCCACCCCATCTGTATTTTTTTAATGGACAGTATCACACTTTTCCTCTGGTGGTCTGTTTATGTGTGTGTGCCTTTGTATATTCAGATATACATGTATACATATAAATACATGTATATAAATACATGTATGAATATGTATATGCGGGTAAATGTGTGTGTGTGTACATATATATGTGGACATACATCTCTTTTCGTCTCTCTCTCTCTCTATACATATATGTATATATATATTATATATAAATGTACATATACTTAGATATACTTGTCTTAGTGTGCTTCCTTCTAGTCATGCCGCACGCCGTATGGCAACTTTTTGCAAAAGCACTCTCCTCCCAGACTCCTTAGAGGGAGTAGGCGCCAAGGGTCAAGGCTTCTTAGTGTGTCAGTGTTCCTCCCTTCTGCTCCCAATAGCATTTCGCGCATCTTTACCCCCTTCCTGCCCGTCCACCAACTGTTGATTGCTTCTCTGACCGGTGACAAGAGTAGCTTCTGCTTCTCCTGTAACCTCCCTCTCCAGGCGTTGTCTGCCGTTTAATTTGCAAGCAGGTTGCAGCTTGAATCTTCTACTAGCGCACACGCTTCTGCCCTTTTGTTTGCGGCGTAACATAGGTTGGTTGTTCAGGGTCGTGTTCTCCTTCCCTTTTTGCCTGTCTCCCTGCATAATCTGTGTGTATGTGTGTCTTCATTTGCATGCTTCTCGCCGTGGCAATCCCCTGTCGCGTTCCCCCCCTCTTCATGAGGCGAAGCAGCAGGTAGCAGCTGCCTCAGGCGTTCCAAGAAAAGGCAACTCAAAGCAGCCAGCCGCTTAAAGACCTCTAGGAGGCTGTCAAAGGCAGTCACATCCAGGTGATCTGTAGCAGCAGACTCTTGAAAAAGTGCATGTGCGGGTGCTCAAGATTGAGATGCCGAGCCACTGCATTCATGCGCTGCTGCTGCAACATGCAGCAGCATTTTCATCATCAGCAGCAGCGAGAGAGAGAGAAGAGAAAGTCGCCGCTCGAGGATCAGAGCGAGCGGCGTACTGTTGCAGCCGAGACGTTAGTCTGTCTGTGCCTTTCTTGCCGTATTCACACTACGCCGTAACTCTCTGCCTCGTGTAGCCCCTTCTTCTGCTAAATCTGCCTATCCTCGCTATTTAACGTGCATGCATGTGCATGCGTTTCTAAAAGCTACAAAAAGGCTGCTGCTCTGCCTAAGTGGTGCTGCTCGATGGAGAAAGCTGCATGCGCATCGAAATGCTCCCTCCCGACGATTCGACCGCGCGAATGTAGTAGTCAGCAGCACACCTCCTCTCGAGTGGAGTGTCATAATACACCTCCCCAGAGAGACTGTCTGTCCCTTGCGTTTGCATGCTGCCTGCACTTTGAGGCTGTCTTGCTCGAAGTGCAGCAGCGCATGCCGCATACACCCCTGAACCTATCGCTGCGCTTCGCCTCCCAGCGTGTACCCTCTTCCAGAAAAGGGTTGAGTGGTTGAGCCTCTTTGACGGACTCCCCACGCTGTGCCTCCCCCCCCCGCATGTGTTGTTGCGCCTCCCCCCCCCGCAGACACTGAGGCTCCTCCCGTTCGGAAGCGGGGGGCCCCCCCTGAGCCTCCCGAGGGGCCCCCACCGCCGTGGGGGGGAGGCGCGTTCGAAACGCATGCAGCCGCCATATCCAGCAGCTTTGGGGCTTGAGTCAGCAAATCAGGGCCTCCTAGAAAACGACATTTCATGCACATACACATATGCATCCACATATAGATACACAAATACACATATAGATACACAAATACATACACATATAGATATACAAATACATCCACATACAGATATACAAATACATACACATATAGATATACAAATACATACACATACATGTACACATATGCATCCACATACAGATACACAAATACACATATAGATACACATATACATACACACGTACATATACATACATACACATATACGTACATTCACATGTAGATACACATATAGACACATACATACACATATAGATACACAAATACATACACATATAGATATACATACACATACACACACACGCATAGATACACATACATATACACACAGACATACACATATAGATACACATAAACACACATACATACACAATACATACATACACATATACACACATACATATAAACATATGCATACACATATACACACATATGCATACACATATAGATACACATATACACACATACAAGACACACGTACATACACATGTAGATACACATATACATACATACACATATAGATACACATATACATACATACATAAACATACGCACATACATGCACATATGCATACCCATATACACACATACATACACATATAGATACACATCGACGTACATACATATACACATATGCATACACATATACACACATACATAGACACACATACATAGACATACATATACACTTATGCATACACATATACACACAGACATACACATATAGATACACATATACACACATACATAGACATACATATACACACATACATAGACACACATATAGATACACATAGACACACATACATAGACATACATATACACACATACATAGACACACATACAGATACACCGCACAATGTCTCCCCGTGGGTGTCGCAGTCAGTTTGGGGTAGCGTACCCCCACCGTGTGTGGAGCAGCAGGAACGCTAAAATAGGTGTGTTTTGGTGATTTTTACACGCTTTTTTTTTCTATAAAAGGGCTCCTGCGGAGCAGTACTGTAGAAAGCGGTGCAGACTGTCTCACCATGTGCCGGCAGGATTTCCCTCAGGAAGTAATACGCATGCCCTGCTGCCAGACCAAACGCATCTAGCCACAAGTCTCTGCCCATGAGGAGGTGCAAAAGCAAAAGGAGGAAGGGCAGCTGATACCCCTGCACGGTGAGGAAGGAGACTGAAACAGGTGTATATGCTTCTCGGCGAGACCAATAGTAGAGACAAGCGAAGAGCAAACCTTCCCCATGGAAATACACGCCTAAAAGCGCATGCAGCACAATGCAGCACAAGGAAGCCCCAGTGTGTCTCAGAAAGGGAAGGCAGGAGGGGGGAGAAAAGCACAGGAGGCGTTTATTGATGTGTCGAGGGCGAGGAGGCTGAGTCTCTCCGCGGGGAGGATCACCGTTGGCAGCGGGGGGAGCAAGCGACGCCACGCAAGGCAGAGAACAACAAGTATCGAGAGAGAGAAGCAGCAAGAGGAAAAAGCAGTCAGCGTGGGAAAGCAGAAAGGGAGAGCCGCCGCGAGTCGCGGCTGTGCAAATGCAGAAAATGCATGCAGGAGGAGGCTCCCAACACGCGACACGTCATGTGCTGACGGATAATACCTGAAGGCCAAAAGACGAGGAGAGACAGCAGGGAGGTGATGAGCGTAACAATGAGAACGAAGAGCAGGTAGGCCCCCTTGGAAGCCTGGCGAAAGACTGCGTTCGACTCGAGATCGCCGCTAACTTGCAGCCACATATACATATGAAACACCCAGCCGAGGGAGAAGCGTCCAACGTAGAGCAGCGTCGTGAAGAGCCGCCAAATCTGAAGCTTGAAGATCGCGAGGCTCCAGTCTAGCATCAGCAACTCTACAGGCAGCAACCCCAGGTTTGTCAAGAGAGTCAATACAAAGGTGGCAGTGGCAATCGCGCGCGTGATTGGAGGCTGCGACAGATACCACGCCTCAGGGCCTGCAGCGGCTGCGCCGCTCAGACCTCCCAGTGTTCCCATCGTAGGATCCATGATGAAGTGCTGTGTGTGCGACGACGGACGTCTGGGGTGAGCCGGTGAGTCGGCAGCCGAGCCAGTTGTGTGGGTGCGCGCGGGCAGGGATGACGGCGAGATGTGGCGCATGCATAAAGCGGTAGAAATTCAAGCTATAAAGTGAAGAAGGAGAGGGGAGAGGGCAGATCACAGGAACAATGTATGGGCAAGAATAAGACAGCGCATCGCATCGCGGTTCCCCAAGTGTACGGACAGCAATGACTGACTGGATGTCTTGCCGATGGGAGACATGCAGAGCGTCTTGCTCCCCTAAGAGAAAAACGGAGCAGAATACTGCCTCTTTAATATCCCCCTTTCACTGAAAATATCAGAGTACATCTGCGGAGGAACACCTCGGAACCGCCACGGCGCCGTCGGCAGTTACCGCCACCCCTCCGCTGCTGAATTCAAGAAAAAAACAATAGACATCCGTGATAGAGTTATATCTATCTTCTTATATGAAAAAAGGCACATTAGTACTTTATTCATCATAAACAGAGAGAAGGACACTCCAAGCGCTAGAAATGTAGCATTTTTGCTCCCGTTAACGAATAGTACATTTTCCAGAAAAAGTCGATCCAGCGCTACGCGTAGGCCGGCAAAATGGATAAACCCATGCCTTACTGGCAGTGCACAACATCAATAATCGAAAATATTAACAGTGACCTTTTTCGTAGCTTCAACAAAAAGTGCCACCGCAGGTACCATACCTTGCATGCTCTGGTGGTGGGACACACAAGAGGGGTGTTACACCTGTACAAAAGGTGGTACGGCGCTCTCGACGTCGCCCTTGAGCTAGCCCTATGTATCTGTGTAGTTGCAGGAAGGGGCGGCGTTCGCACAGGATTTTCAGAGCAAGCATACTCAGCTCTGAAGCGCCAACGCCTGTGACAAAGATTCCCGTAGGCCGTGTGAGATGCTGCATTTCCTTTGCGTTATTCATTTTCACCTTGCGCGGCGTAGTTCATGAAGGTGGCGTGCCAAATTAACGGAACGTGGGCAACATGGCACCCACCCTCAACGACGCCTTTCTTCGCGGTAGAACCAGCGGGTACGGCTCGTGTAGGATATTCCTGCAGCTCAACTATTATTGAATAGAGGATCGACTTTTACTTTGGCTGATTGTATGCGCGGCCTGATGGAGAATATAGAGGCCGCTCCTGCAATGCAGCAGGCCCCCAAACTTTGAGCCCCTCTGTGCTCGAGAAATTCAGTACGGAAGAATAAGTGTGATTGACTGCTCTATGAGTAATCAGAGGGCATGGAAGCGCAGATACATCGTAGGAGGGCTTCTTCCTCTTCCCCTTCCTGCCACGACTGTGAGGCGACCTTGTAGGCGGCAGGTAAGGGAGGGGGAAGAAGGGACGCTCTTTGGAGGAAAACTCTGAAAGATTTCAAGTACAACTTTGTCGGGGGCTTGGGGATCATGGAGAGGGTCTTCCCACGCAGCTCTAAGAGAAGGAGCACTGCACTGTGCACATGGCGGTAGGTGTGCACCAGCGAGAAGGGTGGGAGCTAAAGCTTCTGGCGTAGTACAAGTAGTCCTCAACTACACTCGGCAGATAAGAGAGGCCTCTGCCGTTCCAGCAGAAACCGCTCTAAGAGACTGCAGTGTCTGACTCGCGGTGCCTCATTGTGGAAGAAGCGTTTACTGCAGCGTGCTGCACGTAGCGAATTTTCGCTGTTACACCCGCAGAGCCCGCAGGACGCTTCTTTTTTTCGGGTGTATGTACACCTCTCTTTCCGCGCCTCTTTCACAACGAAGAGCTGTGGCTAGCTGCAATCAGCAGCTAGGGACCTCGTTGGTGCTTCAGTCCACCCTCCCCCTCCTCTCATGCCTCCTCCCCTGTGAGCGGGGAGCCTCGAGCTTGCACAAATGCGCTCAAGAGACACAAAAAGTGTCGAATTGGGGGGTCCTACGGCGACACAGAGACACAGAATCAGGCCGGTCAGAAACACGGCGTCTCTCTGGCCTCAGAATTTTGAGCGCGATATCCAATTTCATGAAGGAAAAAAGCAACGCCTGCTTGCTTCTTTCTCTCGCTCTCTGGCTCTCCGCTGCCGGCTAGTTGCTGCTGCGAGAGAGCAGCACTTGCCGCAGTGCCCCTTTCTTTACGCTTCGACACCCTCTGCGGCACTTTCAATCCTGCTGCTGCTTCTCCGGAGCCACCCCGTCCACGTCCATGGAGTTGCTTCCTGGCACAGAAGTCGCCCCCAAGTCTGCGGCTGTTGCTTCCGTGGCAGCCGCATCCTCTACAGGTGCCTCTCTAAGTGCAGACGCTGCACTTGGAGTTTCCTCGTGCTGCTGAGGCGTGCACGACCCCGTGCTGCTGCCGCAGCATTCAGAGGCAGCGTTTGCTGCTGCTCCTGCAGCATTAGGAGACGCCTCTTTAGAACTAGCAACGCGTGCCTTGCTGTCACTGCTGTCGCGTTTCGGGGGTGTTCGGGGTTCACCACCCCTCTCTATGTCGGCTAAAATCTCGCCAAGCCCCTCGCACGTCGTCTGCGCCAACACGAACCGCAGAAACAGCAGCAGCAGCGGGAACGACGTGCACACCGCCTCTGCAGAAGCAGCAGCCAGCAGCCGCGCAGCAGAACGTGCAGCAGCAAGGGAAGGCGGCAAAAGCACGCAGCAGCGATTCAGTGCAAGTCTACGGCAGAGCTACTGACAGCTTTTAGAGGCAAAAGATCAAATCTGTCAGAGTGGAAGAGATTAAAAAGCCGTTGCATGCGCTTCACGAAGAACGGATTGGCAGCGCTGGCCTCCTCCGCTCCCACACCGCTGTCTGGATCTGCATCTTGCTGCAACTTTAGGGAGTAGTCCTTCAATTTGTGCTGCAGCTTTTCCGTTAATCCGAGCTGCAAATGGTGGCATACATACACCGCCAGATGAGGGAGTCGGAGATGACGATCACAGCCAAAAGTGTATAGACAAATAGACAGACAGACAGATAAATAGACAGACACATAGATAGATAGATAAATAGAGAGATAAATAGATAAATAGATAGATAGATCGATAGATAGATAGATCGATAGATACAGAGAGAGAGACACACACACACACACATACAGAGAGACAGAGACAGACAGAGAAGGAGAAAAAACGAGACAGATAGATAAAAAAAAGATAGAGAAAGGAAGATATATATAATATATATATATATAATATATATATATATATATATATATATATATATATATATTCAGACCACCCGCTGAATAGCATAAGATCACAAAGCAGCCGGGGGCTGTACGAACAACAAGGGGCAGGAGAGGCGTCTCCACGCCAGACTGGCGAATAAATACAGCGCGTGAGCGCACAGTTATGCAGGCGTAGTTGACAAACCTCGAGATAGTTTTTAGGGGGAGGGTTATCTTCTAGCAAGCACCACTCCTCTGCCTGCCGCAGCAGCGATACAGGGGGTGGCTGCAGCAGGGGGAAGGGAGGTGCAGCACTTGACTGCGACGACCTCTCGGCAGGAGACGCTGCTGGAGTCTCCCACAGCAGCAGCCAGTCGTAGAAGTCTTCTAAATTCTCCGCAGCACTGCCTATAGCTACACCCAGAACAAGACAGCGGTCACACAGAGCGCATGCAGCGGCTGCTGCATCTGGCAGCATCGTCATCGTCATTCCCGACTACATGCTTGCTGCAGCACATGCTACCTACCAGCGCGAGACTTTCGCCGCTTGCCACGGGGGAGAACACCTCCCGCAGCAGCTGCTGCTGCTGCAGCCTCCTTCTGGAGTGTCTCGGCAGTTTCAGCAGCAGGCTTATTTGCCGCAGCAATTGCTGCAGCCGCTGCCACAGCCAGCTCCTCGATTTCAGTGGTTTTAGAGACCTCTCCAGAAACCGCCGACGCTTCTTGCTGCTGCTGCTGCACTTTGTCTCCAGTTAGACCCTTGCCTGCTGCAGCTTCGGCTGCTGCGCTTAAAACGGGAGACTCTCCCCGAGGCAGCGGATGCGTGAGAGCACTCACCGCAAGGGATGTGCAGTGATTCAGGAGGGATACAGCAGCCATCGGACTGCTCTCACAGGGTGCTTTGCTGAGAACGCCTGGTGGAGATCTCGAATTCGCAACATATGGAGTTAAAGCGTCAGAAGAACGTGGCAAGAGGGCTCCCTCGAAGCTGCTGCGCCGCTTCCACGACTGCCACAGCTCCTCCGTGCAGAGCAGCTTCCAAAGAAGCGTCTGTTGCACGTTGCTGCTGCCGCTTGTGGTGGAGCTATCGCTTCCGAAGCCATCCGCAGCTACGCCACAGTTAGGGCAGCGATGTGAAGAGAAAGCCAGGCGAGTTACTCGTCCGACGCATGCATACAAATCTCGCAGAGCATCCTTTGCCTGCATGCAAGAGCACAACCAACGCCAACGACAGCATTTTGCGCCCACTACAAGGAACGACGGCGGGCAGCTCCCACGCAGCAGCACAAAAAACAACACCAACACAGACACACACCCTCGAGAGACAGACAGAGAGAGAGGGAGGGATTTCGCATAAACACACACTCTGTAGAAAAAGAGTGAAAAGCTGCAACACGACAGCAGCCTGCATATGCATATATATATATACACATACATACATATATTTTATATATACCTATGTATATCTATGCATGTATATATCTATTCATGCAGATATATCTATGCATGTATATATCTATTCATGCAGATATATCTATGCATGTATATATCTATTCATGCATAGATATATACATGCATAAACAAATTTACCGTTCCATCGAGAGCATTGAAACTGCTGTGTGTTTTTGCGTGTAACGCAGCAGCAGCAGCAGAGGGCTGCTGTCTCTCGCTTTCGTCTCTTTTTTGCTGCGGCTGCTGTGGTGTCTGGCAGCAACAGCTCGCAAGTGTCTGCAGTGCGAGACAACATCGGCAGCAGAATTCCTTGAAAAGCAAAGGGCTGCACAGGGAGCTTCTGAAGGCGGAAGAACCCAGTTCTAAGAGATCCAGGCAGCTTGCATGCTGCTCTAATCGACGCGCAAATTCAACACTGCTGCTTGTATCTGCCGCAGCTGGGGAAGCGGATGTAGCCTGAAGGGAACCAAGCGCGGAGACTTCCACTGCCCCTCCTGATTCGGCTGTTTTAATGCGTCCAACTTTGCCCACTCTGCAGTCACAGTAGGCGCACACCCTGTAGCTAGAGGAGCTGCTGCTGCTGCTGCTGCTGTTGTTGCTGCTGTTGTTGCTGCTTTGACGGTAGTGCTTCTCCAAGTATACGAGGACTTGTTGCACTGCGGAAACTGCAGCAAGCGTCGCTTCACTGCCTTTCGACAGCACCTGGTCTGGTGCTTGCAGAAAGTGCTGCGGAGAGAACAATAAAAGACATGCAGCAAAAGGGCATGGATACAATGCCGCCAGCGCTCCGCACGCAGCAGGAGCAGCAATATATGAATGAAGCAGCAGCAGGAGCAGCAATATATGAACGAAGCAGCAGGAGCAGCGATATATGAATGAAGCAGCAGCAGGAGCAGCAATATATGAACGAAGCAGCAGCAGCAATATATGAACGAAGCAGCAGTAGCAGCAATATATGAATGAAGTAGCAGCAGCAGCAGCAATATATGAATGAAGCAGCAGCAGCAATATATGAACGAAGCAGGAGCAGCAATATATGAATGAAGCAGGAGCAGCAATATATGAATGAAGCAGCAGGAGCAATATATGAACGAAGCGGCAGGAGCAGCAATATATGAATGAAGCAGTAGCAGGAGCAGCAATATATGAACGAAGCAGCAGTAGCAGCAATATATGAACGAAGCAGCAGTAGCAATATATGAATGAAGCAGTAGCAGCAATATATGAACGAAGTAGCAGCAGCAGCAGCAATATATGAATGAAGCAGTAGCAGCAATAAATGAAGCAGTAGCAGCAGCAGCAATATTAAAAACCTTGGCGAACCTGAGAGTTTGCATACGCCTGGTAGATGGTGTATGGACACTCGTCGCGCTGGACGGAATCATCGAATTCTGTGCCGTAAAAATTCCTGTGGCAGCACCGTCGCAGAAGACAGCTGCATCGAGACTGCTAAATGACTTCCCCGCAGCGACAGGAGAGCTGTACATACGCTTCCCGCTAGGAAGCAGAAAAGACGTACTGCCAAGTCTGTTCGCTGTCAAGGAGTGGCTTGGGTGTCTCTGCGCGCTGCAGCGTTCTGTTTGACACTGCAGCGCGCGCAAAAGCAGACGCAGACAACGCAGAAGGGAGAAAGCGGTGGTAAAAGGAAGAAAAACGCTGCCAATGCATGCAGCCTCGCTGTCGCGCCGCATGGGTTGTGTGCTGCAGCAGCGTTTGCCATCTTGCACCGGCACTGAGAGAGAGCAACAGCCTGCCTACCCCCTGCATGCGTCAAGGCAAGCACTTCCGCCAGCAGCAGTCGTAAGCTGAATGAGACACATACGCGCATGCGCACATACACATAGAATGCGCCGCAGACAGGCACAACAGTGTTGCCGGGAAAGAGCAGAAAAAGCTGCTCGGTGGAAAGAGGGGGTGCGTTGCGTTCGAGAAAAGACATGTACATATACACGGCGAGCGAGAGCGAAATATAACGACAATGATAATAGTAAAAAGATCCCGCACTTGCTGCGATTACAGCGGCAAGATGAAAGCTCCGTACTCAAAAATGAGGTTGGTGTACGGCGAAAGTCGAAGTCTTTCTTCCACAGCTTTGATCATTCCAATAACTTTAGCCCCTGCAACCTGCAGCACGAAGGGCAGCAGCGAAAAGCGCTTCTCAAGATTTCGCAGCTGTGCATGCAGACACCCAGGAAAGACGGCTGCTCTCGCCTGTGATTTCCGCGCTTCCCCCTGCAGAGACTTGCAAGTACCCACCTGCATGCGTCGCCTGCTTTCGGCTGCAGCCGCAGACACTGCATTCGCAGAGGGAGCAGCAGCAGCAGCAGCCGCATCGGCGGCGGCAGACTTGTCTTCGCGATTCTTGTGCTTAAAGGCGTATGCGCAGAGGCTCCGATTCTCTGCTAGGAGCTGAACAAGTGCAGGAAGAGCCTGCAGCGGCACTAGCTGCAGCAGCAACAAGCAAGCAGGAGCAAGCAGGAGCATGATTTCGAGGAACCTCTGGCAGAGAGAGGGATCTTTTTTCGCTTCTGCGTGCGCGGCGCATGCAGCTGCGTGCATGCGCATGGGGTGTGTAGGTTTGGCTGCGGGGAGCTTGCCGCTTTTCTGGAATCACCTTGCTGCACTCGGCGACAAAATCCACGAGGATGTTTAGATCCAGAGAGGGCTGCTGCTTCTGTGGCGGTGTGTCTTCAGAAGGCAGCAGCAAAAAGAAAAGGCGCAGTGTGCTCAGCAGCAGCTCCGTCTTCGCGTCCGTCCCCAGTGAGCTTTCAGCCTGCAACAAAAAGGGGAGAAGTCGGAGAGAAGAGGGCGCATGGCGGCGTCTCTCGAACTGAGAAGGATCGTCCTCTCGCAAGCCTCCATGGTGGCAAGCGCGAAGGCAACGTAATGCATGCGCGAAGGCAACATAATGCATGCGCGAAAAGCAGCCATCCGCAGAAGTAGGCTCCTAGGGGGGCTTGAGTTGCCGCGAACGGCAGCCTATCTTGCCCTTCCCCAGGAAAGCTCAGCGCGATTCAGATGCCGCAAGAACGTGAATTGAACCAGAGAACGATGCAGGAGAAAGCACAGGGAGGAGGAGCGTCGCTCACAAGGACGAAAGAGACGAACAGCCGCAATCCCTTCCCCCAAGCCTCCGCAGATCCGAAGCCGTTGCCTTGCAGACGTAGGTGCTCCGCGAGAAGTCTCCGAACATTGTTGCCCCTCAGCAAGCATATGCTGCTACGAGTGCTGTCTAGCGGTGTCTCTGCTGCGTCTGCGGCTGAGGCAGTGGCGAGCGCAGCTGGGCATACACCTCGCCCCTCCGTGAGGAGCGCGAACAGAAACGAAAAGACGCCCTGGGTTTGTTTGTCTCGGATGCTGGAGGTGGCTGCTGGAGGCTGTAGAGCCTCGGCAACGAAGATATTCAGCGGATTCTGCGGAGCGTGCCGCAGCGGCTCTGTAAGCTCCTCGGCTTGCAGCATTGCGGCAACTGCTGTTCACGCCGCAGCCGCAAGACTCCCTGCACTGAGAGAAGGCAGAAAAGAGACTTTTTGGAGCTTGCGCTGCGAGGGAGCAAGGCTCTCAGGCAGAGGTCCGGCTGTGGACGGGGGAGATACTGAACCACTGCCCTTTTATCCTTTTCTAATGAAGATTTTTCAGTAAAAAACTACAAAGAATGGACAATAAGTCCATAGAAATGCGCATGCACAGCTGCAGCTGCCACTGCCTTGCATGCATGCATGCAAGGCAGTGGCAGCTGCAGCTGTGCATGCGCGTCTGTGTAGGACCACGGTGGCACTTCGAGTGCATGCGTCTCTTTGTAGAGAGAGAACCTCTAGAAGACAGTCTGTGCACTTAACACAAATAAGTAAAGTGCGCCTAATTTTGAATTCCGTCATGGGGATGCCTGCTTTATACACCCCGTTGGGAGAGCGATCGTAGCCGGCGTATGTCGGCCTCCCCCGCAAGGGGGTCGAACACACGAGGCTCTTAAGGGTGTCTTGCTTTGTGCAGAGTTGTATTGCTGTTAGAGGCAAAGTACTGCGCTATCTAGAGCCTTTTTAGTTACTCGAAACGGTAAAGCTGCACTAAATTTAGACACATCCTGCCCCTGCCATTCCTTCCGCGGGAACAAGGCGCGTACCCCACGCGCCTTGTCGACCGCGGGAGAGGATGCAGCAGCGCTGCTGCTGATCCCATGAAAAATTAGGAGGCAGGGCCTGCTAATCCTTCAAATTCAGTTCTTTAGACCTCATTAGCAGTAACACAATAGGAAAAGAAGGAGAAAGACCGTAAAAGAAGAGCACGTTGGCTCCAGACAGGCTCCGCGAGCGCACACGCGGCAGGACGCTTGCGGCTGCTGCCGCTGCTGCAGCAGTGGCTGCAGCAGCAGTGGCTGCGGCTGGAGGCCATCAAACACCGTAATTTGCCGGCAGTTCATCCTTTCCGTTTCTTTAAGTGGCAACAATGGCTCCTATTGCGCGTCCTCTCTCTTCTGCGGCTGCAACATGCGCCGCGCGCATCGCTGTGCGGCTGCCTGCAACAGCAGCAGCAGCAGGCGTTCAGCAGCAGCAGCGCCAGCTACACACGTCGGGTGTCCGTACAGCTGGCACGAAGATCTCCCCGTCGGAAATGGCGAAGCTCCTCGAGCAGAGGATCGGCGGATGGACGGCTCAGGTGCGTGGGGCTGCATGCAGGTTGCCGAATGTGTGTCTCGAGCACAGGCTTCAAGCTCCCTGAACGCGATCCACAGGATCAGAGCGTAGAGATGTTGTGCGCCGTCGTGTGTAGGCGTGACATGGAGGGGCAAAGCTTTGCTCCTTGAGCCTCCACAGGAAGCCTACCGTAGCTGCCACACTCGACCAGCGTTCTCGCCAGTAGTAGACGACTGCGTCGACTGGTTCTGAACTTCAGCTCTTCGATGCTGCTTAGTCTGTAGACCTTTGGTGTGTGAGCAAGTGTTGGAATCGGGTTGTGTGTGCTTGTGCTGCTGCTGGTGCTCGCTGGCATAGACAGCTTCGATGCAAGACGTGCATGTGTCTACGCCTTGCTGCCGATACACCGCACAGCGTCGCCTCCTATGCTTCGTGCTGTAGCTTCATATCTGCGTACCTCCCAATATTTTCAATTCTCGCTTTCCTTATTTGCTGCCTTTAAATGTACACACATACACAATGTACGCATGTATGTGCATGTATGTATTTGTGTATGTATTTATGTATCTATGTATGTGCATGTATGTATTTGTGCATGTATTCGTGTATGTATTTATGTATGTGCATGTATGCATGTGTGTGTGTATGTATCTATGCATGTGCATGCGTATGTATTTATTCATGCGTAAGTATCTATGTATGTGTATGCGTGTATCTATGCATGCATTTGTGTGTGTGTGTGTGTTGAATGCGGGCTTTAGCAAAGCACGGCAGGAGAAGTTGGACGCGTTTTCTCTGTAGGAGATGGTATTGCGCGTCTTTTAGGGCTGGGAAATGTCAAGGCAGGCGAACTCGTCGAGTTTCAGTCTGGCGTCCTCGGTGAGTGTCGTTGTCATGACGAAATCGCATGTACGAATGCTTTCGTCATTGCAGCAGTTTTCTTGCACGGCCGTTCTACGGCGGAATATGTATTTGCATAAATATATTTTTAAAAAATTCATAAATTCATGAATATATGTTACCTCAATGTCAGTGTGTTTGTGGCGCCATGGATTTCAGGCATGGCACTCAATCTTGAGCGAGACAATGTTGGGGCCGTGATTTTCGGCGATGATCGGTAGGCGAACTTTCTGTCACGATATTGCAATTCTGCACGGACGATCTTCGCGAGGCATTTTTTTTCTTTGTAAAGAGACTTGTCGGAATTCCATGCGCATGGGCTGTTTGCCGTGACGCCTTTCGTGCACGTGTACCCCTTTCTGCTCGCTCTCTCGCCAAGGGTGTATGCGGAGCGACGTGTTCTCCGTGCCCATCTTTTCTCTGCATTTCATCATGTACCACAGTCGAACGTTCGCCCCCTGCAGCGTTTCCTGACTTCTTCACTCTCCAGCACAAAGAGGAGTCGAATCAGCCTCTTCTTCCACGCGCATGCCTCCCTTCGCTTCCTGCGCTCATCTTAAGGGCACCCGCGAAGCACGCGTATATACACAGAGACAAGCCCCTCGTTCTCCTCCTTCTCTTTCTCGATCTCGCCTTCGCTCTGCTTGGAAGGGCAAATAGATGCGACGTAATATATATATATATATATATATATATATATATATATATATATATATATATGTCTGTTTCTCTGTCTGTATCTGTGTGTGTATATGTGTCTGTCTTCCTGTGTGTGTGTGTGTGTCTGTCTGTGTCTGTGTGTGTGTATGTTTACTCCGTGAGCCTGCGCGTCTTTCTGTTTATGTGTTTCTCAACGCTTCCCTAGAGGTTCTGCGGTGTGCTGCTCAGATCAATATGCGAAGGTCACTCGGTAAAGAGGACAGAGAGAATTGTTGATGTGCCTATTGGTCCTGAACTTCTTGGTCGTGTTGTTGACGGCTTGGGAAATCCCATCGACGGAAAGGTGAAAAGCCATGCATACATGCATTTCTGAAAAGCGCTTGTCTATGTGCATAACGGAAAGAAGGAGAAAGCGACAGCGTGGGGGGGTAGAGGGAAGAAAGAACTGTGCTGTGCAGCATCGACTTCTTTCTTCCCCGTGTCTTTGTGTTTGTCTGTAGTGTATGTATCTGTATCTATGTGTATTTGTATCTATGTGTATTTGTATCTGTGTGTATGTATATATATGTATGTGTGTATTTTTGTGCTGGTGTGTGTATATGTATGTTTGTGCTGGTATGTATGTATGTATATTTGTGCCGGTGTGTATGTACACTGCAGGGCCCCATCAACGCCAAAGAGAGAAGGCGAGTTGAACTGAAGGCTCCAGGTGTGTCGCGTCTCCCCTCGTTAGGAAGCGAGTGATCAAGGTGGCTAGCCAGCTAGATCACTCTTTTTCCCTAGTAATACACTGCACAGTCGGGCAAGATCACCCGCTTTCCATGCTCCGCCCGTGCGCAGTTGTTCGATCTCGGCCTCTTAGAAACTCTCTTGCCGTGTCTGTAGTGTATATGCGTTTGTCTGTAGTGTATGTGCATTTGTCGGTGGCGTATGCATACTTGTCTGTAGTTTAAATCTATGTGCGTTTGTTCGGAGTGTATATTTGGCTGTAGTGCATGTACATGTGGTGTATGTCGAGTATGTATGTATATCTGTGGTGTATGTATGTCGAGTATGTATATGCATCTGTGGTGTATGTATGTCGAGTATGTATGTGTATCTGTGGTATATGTATGTCGAGTACGTATATGCATCTGTGGTGTATGTATGTCGAGTATGTATGTGTATCTGTGGTGTATGTATGTCGAGTATGTATGTGTATCTGTGGTGTATGTATGTCGAGTATGTATGTGTATCTGTGGTGTATGTATGTCGAGTACGTATATGCATCTGTGGTGTATGTATGTCGAGTATGTATGTGTATCTGTGGTGTATGTATGTCGAGTATGTATATGCATCTGTGGTGTATGTATGTCGAGTATGTATATGCATCTGTGGTGTATGTATGTCGAGTATGTATATGCATCTGTGGTGTATGTATGTCGAGTACGTATATGCATCTGTGGTGTATGTATGTCGAGTATGTATGTGTATCTGTGTAAGAGTATTTCGCGCGCGTGTGCATTCATGCATGCATGCAAATCGCTTCTTTCGCGATCTGCGCGTGGCTGTGCTTAGGAATCATGCCAAGAAAGAGTGTGCACGAGCCTATGGTAACAGGCTTAAAGTGTGTCGATGCTCTGGTGCCTATTGGACGGGGGCAACGCGAGCTTATTATCGGCGATCGACAGACAGGGAAGACTTGTGTTGCAAGTGCGTGAAAAAAGGCAAACCAAGCAGAGGAAAAGATGCCCTTTCTCCGGGGTCCTTTTTTCCTCTGCATGCATGCATACATACATGCAGGATAGAAGCCAGGGGGACTGGTGTTTCGTCTGCTAGACATTTCGGCTGGCAGCTCTGGGGTGTCGAATTGTATGCCTGTACGTGTCTGTCCACGTGCCCGCCGTCTTCTTCTGCAGTTGATGCCATCCTCAATCAGAGAGACACCAATGCAAAGGCTAAGTCTGAGGCGGAGAAGTTGTACTGCGTTTACGTCGCCGTTGGACAAAAGAGATCCACTGTGGTGCGCCGCCAGACGCTAAATGGCAATATAGCTAGCTAGCTAGCTAGCTATATATTCATCTATTCATCTACCTAGCTGTCTAGCTACCTAGTTATGTGTATGTATCCACCCAGCCGGCTAGCGAGCTACCTAGCTAGCCCTCCTGGGTAGTCGGCTGGCTGCTCTTCCTAAGTGGTTGTGCCCTTTTTTTTCGCCTATTTCTATGGAATAGTGTCGGTGCTTTTCCAAGCGCATGGCGAAGGGTGTGTGCCCGGGTTAAGTGGTGCGTGGTGTGAGAAGGTTTTTTTTCTGATCAAGGGTTTGCACTATGTATGTGTGTGCCGCCCATGTGCATATACATATGTATATATATGTATATATTTATTTGTTTGTTCGTGTAAATAAGGAGTCAGGGGTGTCATTGTTTATAGGTTTGTTTGCATTATGTGTGTGCCGCCTATGTGCATGTGTACATATGTATATGTATATTTATTTGTGTAAGTGAGCAGTCAGGGGTGTCTTTGTTCGTAGGTCTGTTTGTATGCATTATGTATGTGTGTGCCGCCTATGTGCATATATGTATACACGTATATTTGTGTGAGTAAGCAATCAGGGGTATCTTTGTTTATAGGTTTGTTTGCTTGCATTATGTATGTGAGTGTGCCGCCTATGTGCATATACATATATATATATATATATATATATATATATGTGTATTTGTGTAAGTAAGCAGTCAGGGGTGTCTTTGTCTATAGGTTTGTTTGTTTGCATTATGTATGTGTGTGCACTTTTAAGGCCCAAATTGTTCGAACCTTAGAACAACACGGCGCAATGAATTACACGACGGTTGTTGCAGCCACTGCTTCCGATGCAGCCCCTCTGCAGTTTCTTGCACCGTATTCTGGATGTGCCATGGGCGAGGTGAGGAGGTTGGAGTGTGCGCGGCTGTCTGTACAGCGGCGTGCGCCGTTGCATCGAGCCGAGTTCGCTTAGAGACGAGGCGCTATACCTACCTGTCCATGCATAAAGGGGAAAATTTGTTGAATAGGGGGATTTTAGAAATAGACGCACACCGAGGAAGAGGGGGGAGGGGTGTCAATTCTAAAACTTTCATAAAGAGGGGGCAAATGTCGCAAGCAGCAGTGCCAAAGAGTTTCCTGAAATGCTTTAAAGGGCGTATAGGAGGACGGCCTTAGAGAGAAGGGAGCGCAGCGAGCTATGGCTTTCTTCCTCCTGCTGCGTGCCGTTTTGTTTTTATTTGCCAGTGGTTTAGAGATAACGGCCGTCACTGCCTGATTATTTATGATGATCTTTCGAAGCAAGCGACGGCGTATCGGCAAATGTCGCTCCTCTTGAGGCGACCCCCAGGGAGAGAAGCGTATCCTGGTGAGCTGGGATGGTGATGGTGTGTGATAAGGGGTGTGCAAGAGCTGCTGCGTCTACAGGTTTTCGCATAGAGTGTATGTGTTTGTGTGTGTTTGTGTTTGTTTTATCTTTGTATGTATGTGTGTTTGTATGTGGTTGTCTGTTCGTATGAATGTGTTTGTGTTTGTATGTATGCATGAGTTTGTGTGTTTGTCTGCACACGTGTGCTCACCTGTCCACCGAGGAGAGGAGGAATTTTTCTTGTGTTGTAGCTGTCCTTCGTGGGCTGTGTGTATGTTGCGTTTCTTTTGTTTTGTGTATTTTGTTTGAAGCATTGAGTGTGCGGCACTATCTTGCTGCTATCCTTTCTTCGCACGTGTGTGCAGGAGACGTTTTCTACTTGCATTCTCGACTCCTGGAGAGGGCAGCGAAGATGAACGAAGCCAACGGGGGTGGCAGTCTGACCGCTTTGCCAGTAATTGAGACGCAAGCAGGTGAGAAATTGGCTTTTTTTTCAGGCTGCCTGCTACGTTGTCAGTACCCGCCGCATGCACATGCGTGCTGCAACAGCAACGCGTCCTGCCGTCTGCCGTGCGGCCTGGGGTGTCTCTACAGGTGATGTGTCTGCTTACATCCCGACAAACGTCATCTCAATCACTGATGGACAGATCTTCCTCGAGACCGAACTCTTCTACAGAGGCATTCGTCCAGCTATCAATGTTGGTCTGTCGGTTAGCAGAGTCGGCTCCGCTGCTCAAGTAAGGCGCATCCCACGTCCTCCCATATCTCTACGGGGATGTATATGAATGTATTTTATGTCTATGTATGTATATATGTGTATTTATGTATATATGTATATTTCATGTATATTTATGTGTATATGTATATTTGTGTATGTATGCATAATATAGATATATGTACATAGATATACGTACATATATATATGTATATAGGTATATGTATATACCTACATATATATATATGTATATAGGTATATATATATACCTATGTACATTATATATATCAAACATCCCCCCAGGTCCTTGGGGTCTCGCGCTTGCATTTCATCTGCGGCAGCGAAATTACGCTGCACTTTCTTTCTTGTCTTGGATGGAACGGTTTTTGTCGTATGTTTGTGAAACGGGGGTGTGGATGCGCAGGTGCAGGCGATGAAACAAGTGGCGGGAACTATGAAGCTGGATTTAGCGCAGTTCCGTGAAGTCGCTGCATTTGCACAATTCGGGTAAGGGGTTATGGGGGATGGATGCATGCGGCCTGGTACCTACACACGCATACATACAGGCATGTATGCATTTTCTGCGACTAGAACTCTTTGTCGAACGTGGCTGTGGCAAGCGTCTCTGCTAAGGGAGGCAGCGAGACTTTTCATGTGCAGTGGCGGGCAAGGTATGCGTCTAAGACGACCTCCCTCGGGTGCGTTGTTGTTCGTTCAGCTCCGATTTAGATGCTTCCACCCGGCAGCTGTTGGTGAGGGGGGCGGCCTTGACAGAAATTTTGAAGCAAAAACAAGCGTCACCCATGAAAATTCCAGTTCAGGTAGAAAATAAAGACACGAAATGCTGCTTGTTTCGCTTCCTGCTCCTCTTCCTGTCGCTCTTGTTTCCTTCTTTTCCTTCTCAAGGGGCCTCTCTTTCTCGCGCGACTCCGTCCTCTCGCATCTGCGCATGTTTTGGGAAAGGCCGTGTTTATTTTTTATCCTTGTGTTTCGGACTATTGGGGAGAAGTTTTTGGAAGCGCTTATCGCCTCGACAACGTCCTACTGTGCCTTACGCTGCCCGTCAGCGCGGGAATTCATCTATATGTATATATATATGTATTTATGTGTGGGTTTTTGCGTGCTTGTGTTTCAAAGGTGTGCGTGCTCTACTGCGGTGTGAAAGGATATCTAGATGCTTTGGACCCTAAGGAAATCAGCAAGTAAGGTGGTTGCCTCGCGCGTGCTGTGCTCTTCTCTGTACGTACACCTGGGTAGACGGGGTGGCATTCGCGCGCAGATCGGCAGATTGGTGGGAAGACGGGAAAAGCAGCTAGCTAGCGCGTGCGCTGATTATTTTGTTGGTAGAAAGCTACTGTTGCTGGCCGGTGGAGCGTGCAAATATTTTTGAGTGGCATGTAGGGAAGGGGAGCGATGGTCACTTGGGGTGGTGCTGGGGTGGGTCGTTTTGGTGTAGGTTTGAGAGTCTCTTTGTGAAGCATCTCGAGGAGAACCACCTTCAGCTCATTGAGACTATTGAGCGGTAAAGCAGGAGTTTGCTGCTGGGGGAAAGCGAGATCGGCTGTCCTCTGCTTTACCCGTGGAGAGACTTGCTGCAGCGTGGGGTGTCTTCTGAGGGTGAAGATTCTGGCTGTATTGGCACCTTCATTGCTGGGGCTGCCCTGCCCCTCGTCGAGAACCTTCTAGCGGTCTGAATTCTTGATTGCATGATGATGAAGCCTTGAGGCATGTGTATGTGTGTATGTATATGTGTGTGTGTGCGTGCATGTGTGCGATCTCCCTTCCAGGGAGAAGAAACTCTCTGAGGAAAGCGAGGCTACGTTGCGCTCGCTTATCGAGAACTTCCTTTCTGCCAACGAGTTCAAGAAGAGATAAGCCCGATGATAGAAGTGTGACGGTTCCCCGTGGGGGAGCGTGAGGAGGTGTGCATTGTTGAATGCGACGTCAAAAGCTGTATTCGAACTCTGGCTGGCCGATAGGGCTGCCCACAACCTTTCAAGCCCCAAATATATTCATCCCTCGAGCTGAGGGTGGTGATGGATGGGGTTGCGGGGGGGAATAGGGGAGAGCAGGGATTTTCGGCAGCTGGCATGCATCTGCGGAGCATAATTAAGTGCAACGCACGCCTGCTGCAGCTCCCCGCCGACAGCCCACTCACTTCACCGTTATGCTTTTTTAGCCTTGCGACGCGGCAAGCATGTCAGTGAGGATTTAGGAGATCTAGAGGCAGTGGTCGTTTGCTAAGGGGTTCAGGCTTAGGGTTGAGAACGTGGGAACACTTTTTGGGCGATAAGGAAGCCTACGGACTGCTTGGCAACAACAGTGCGCGTAGTGAGCAGCTGCTAGCGGCAGCCAGCTGCCCCAAGTATCTCGAGAGAGACATGAGGCTGCGAGATTCACAGTGCACCGAGCCCTCGCATCGTTTCGCTCAGACGCCTGCATTCGGGTGTATGTAAGGCAAATGCAGAATGTGCATGAGGAAGATCCGTTGCTGACGACACACACAACGTCCAAGAGGGCAGCGGCCCTTTTTGGACCATCCTCTTCCCTACTTCGCGTGAAATACACCAAGGAAAAAACTCTTACAAGAGTGCAGCCCACGTGTCTGTACAGCTGGGACGGGTACCGAACAAATAAGCGATTGTCTGTTCAAGTATGCGCTCACCGAATTCATGGACGCATTAGCATGCAGGGTGATGCACAATATCGCATGCGCCAGAAGGGCTGTGGCGAAGGGGGAGAGAAAGGCGGCTGGATGCGAGATTCAGTAGGCTGGTCAAGAGGAGGCAATAAGCGGGTAGACTTGCGTTCCTCAGGATAGTTCAGTGATACTATACAAGCAAGAGCATGCCTAGAAACAGAAAAGTGTTGCCAAAAATGATGAAAAACACGTCAGTCCATTCAGTGGCAACAGTTCGTGCAGTCGGGCACCGCGCGTAAGCGCCATGGAAGCATAACGATATACGGCAGGCCTATACATATATATGTACATATATATATATATATACATTAAGGGCGCGATGTATGTACACAGACAGCTCATGCGGCTTCCCCACGCCAAGGTGATTTCCAGGAGACTCTAGAGAAATTCGCACTGAAGCGTTCCCTCAAAACGAACGGAGCCTTCAGGAAATTCCATCTTCAGCATTGCTGTGGCGCAGTAGCCGGCGGTCCGTCAAGCTCACTGCATATCTCTTGAAATAACTGAAGCAGGCAAAGCCCCCAATATAAACACAACGCGCTGCGCTGGTGTCACGTTCAGTGTTTCCAGCAGGAAGACGCATGTATAGCCAGTAAAGCTTTCAGTAGACTGGGCACATCCGCTACACCCCATGCGCCTTTGTGCTGTCCAACTCACTGCGTGCGCGTCAACTCGAGACATCAGCAGATTGTTGAGGAGGTAGCAGCCCACAAGCTTGCGGTGCAGCGAATACACCTCAGGAGGAGGGGCCTGTTTCCGCGTTTTCATGGCTTTTCCCATTTGCTGCTGCAGTTCCTTCAAGACATTGAACTCTGCGAAATCCACTTCCGTTGGGAGGCCAGCTTTCTGCAGGGAACAGAGGTTGCAGCGGATACACCTGCACACGCGTCTGCATGAGCAGCAGGAGTGGAATGGAGGGTGCGCTGCATGCCCTGTGTCGCTCTGCTCCGCACGTTACACCCGCGCAATACACGGGCGCATTCACGAAATGGCGGACCCTCTGAACACAAAAGGCTCTTAGTTCGATAAATGCCTCTTCCTCTCGAGACTCTTGACTACATACACCCGCATGTGCATGCATGCAGCACTCGGTTGTGCACGCCCGCGCTCCTGGGGAGTTGCGCGCTGTCCATACACCCCGAGAAAAGGGGGACCCCGCGCACGCTTCCCGCCTTTCTCCGACGTAACACGACGCCGTTCAAGCACCATTCAAACACCATTTCGTTCAAGAATACAGCAGCCTTAGCGACCGACGTAGGGGCAGAATAGCACGATCAGCAAACAACACGCACTGGTTTTCTGAAGGGATGGCCAATGAGGTAGAAAACGCTGCACTGGGCAGCAACGAACTCGGCAGTATCGTTCGGAGCTATGAAACCAAGCGATGCAGCATAACGCTGAACCAGCGCAGGCTCCTGCGAAACAAACACAGTCCCAAGCTAGTTCGTCTCTCTCTCTCTCTCGAGAATTCATGAATGGAGGCACGCAGCAGGCTTCAACATGGGAGGCGCTTGCAAACAAGAGGATTGGCGTCATCTCGAGCTCCTCACATCCTCAAGCACTGCCAAAAGAAGCTGTCTGTAAGTTTCGACGAATTCAGACGAGTACGACCGTCCTGCGAAATACACGTTCCAAGCCCCAAGCCAGCCCGTCGCATGCAACACTGCTAGCCCGCGCATCAGCCCGTGACTGCATGCAGAAAGAAGAGCCTAGTCCGTCTGGCGTGCGCGTGCAGACTCGAAACATAAGAAATACCAGCTCCAAAGTCGAGCAGCCAGAGACGCTGCGCATTAGTATCCCACAAGAAGTTGGAGGGGTTTGCATCCTTCACACGCATGCACGCATGCACGCACGACAAAATAAAGCTTGCTCCACACAAGGAGCTCGCCACCCCTTCTCCGCTCTTCTTGCTCGTGCAAGTCGCTGCATAGCTACCCGTGCGCGCATGCAGGCTCTATGCGGTCCACTGCAGACTGTATACTTTCTGCACTGGCCTTCTCAGCGTGCAAACGCCTCTCCCCAACGCTTCACTCTCGACGCCTACCGTGTTGATCAGACGGTAAATGAAGATCTCTCGGAGCACTAGCCGCAGCAAAAGTCTCCCCATGGTGTTTCTGTCCCTCTAAAACGCGCCATGAAAGCACATACATATATATATATATATATATATATATATATATATAGAGAGAGAGAGAGAGAGAGAGAGAGAGACGGACATATATACATTTATACACAGACAGACACATAAATATCTATATATTTGTATATACATACAGACACATATACACATATGCATATTTACATACACACACAGACACATATCCATATATATACATATATTCACATATACATACATACACTGCACAACGCCTGCCCTGCTCGCCGCTGCTGCTGCTGCAGCCAGGGTGTAGGTTCACCTGTGAAGCCGTTTTTGCAGCCGTGGCAAGTGGAACCTGAAGACACGGAGCTTCGCACAAAATCCCTTTGAAGCGCGCATTCACAGGAGCAGCCGCAGCGGCACAAATAGGAGCACATGCTTTCAGAGAAACACAAGAATTTCGTCTCCCAGAGTGCCGCCAAGAAGGGCATTAGCTGGATGACTGCCGCCAGCTGGCAGGTTCGAAGACTGCAGCGGCAAGCCTCATTCATCAGCAGCTGGCGCATAAGTAAGCCTCACGCCGTTGATGAATTCAGCGGTAAGGAGGTGCTTGGTGGTAAGTTGCTCAACCACTGTCGGTACACCGAGACGTCCGTGGAAGTCTCGCTCAACGAGAAACTTGAATACGCGCTGATACTGCATTTCGTTGAGGTAGTTGCATTCTGCCAACAGTTCGCGTTGCATCTCAAGCGACAGCTGATCCACGAAGAGGGAGGGGGCTAAACCTCCGAAAAGACGCAAGAGCAGCAGAAGATTTCGGATGTCTGAACGAATGGACTCGCCAACACCTGTACCACCCCCCAAACAGAATACGCAAAGACGGCGCACATGTTTGCAAAGAGAGAGAGAGAGAGAGAGAGCAAAGGGGGGAAAGCTCGAAAAGGGGGCTCGCCAAACGCCAGCGACAGCTAGAGAGATGGAGGGGGGCAGAGGCACACAAGGTAGCAGCGGTGTGTGAAAAATGTGTACACAAGTATGCGAAAGTGTGGCTCACACAGTACAGACACACACAGAGAGAGATAGGCAGATAGGGAGATAGACAGAGAGAGAGACAGAGAGAGACATAGAGAGGTAGAGACACAGAAATAGACAGAGAGACACAGAGAGAGATGGACCTAAAGCGATAGCAGGATGCATGCAGGCGCGAATGCAAGAAGCAGCTGTTTTACAAAGTTGACAGAAGCACGCAACAGTGCCACCCCCGAGAAACTCCAGTAATGTTAGAGAGACGAGGAGGTATTTGAAATCACATCTGAGATGTGAGACAGCGAAATAACGCATGCACAGCAAGAGAAGCAGATAGAGACAGAAGAGCATGCTAACCTGGGAACTGCAGCTTGACAGCCACCTGCGTGCCAGACGTCAATACAGCTCGATGTACCTACAGCACGAGCAAGCGCAACCATCCAAGAAACGCATGTTTTGCATGCGCCTTAGCACGCCGCCCTTGCAACACTGCCAGCAGATACACTGCTCGTGCAAAAGCGTCGTCAAGACAGCGGCAAATACAGCCGATGCATCACTGGCACGCCTCTGCTGCTCACCTGTCCAATACTTGCGGCTGCGAACGGTTGAAGATCGAAGGACTGAAAGTGCCGTCGCCAGTCCTTTCCCAGCTCTCTTCGCAAAACCTAATACACAGCAAAAAAACACGCATCGCCAATCTAGGAAAGGCGCCATGAGCTGCTAAAGGAAGCGGGGAGAATGAACACGATGTACTGCAAGAAAGACACGTTGCGTCTCTTTCTCTCTATCTCTTTGTCAAATGTCTCTCTTTGTCTCTCTCTTTCTCTAACTCTCTCTTTGTCTCTCTCCTTCTCTGTCTCTGTCTTTCTCTCTCTATCTCGAATGTCTCTCTCTGTCTTTCTCAAATGTCGCTGCTGCTGTTTCAGCCCCACACCTCCGAGCAGCAACAACAAGGCGAACAGTACCTTTTCTGCTTCCCCAAAAGGCATCGCGTCTGCTGCGTCTCTGAGCCAGCAGCAGGAGACAGAGCCATACTCCGACCATGAGGAAATAAAGCGCGGGAAGTAAAGAGGAAGGGCATGCAGCAGCACGACCAGCAGCACCAGTGAACGGAAATCAGATATATATATATATATGCATGTGTATATATGTATACATACATGTCTCGCGGGTGCATGCGCCTTCTTCGCAGGCAGCAGCGACGCGATTAGGATCTGCTCCACGTGTAGAGACAGCCAGTGCGTGCTGCTGCACACTTCCTCACACACTGCTCTCGACAGCCTCCCTAGCGACACACAACCTCCACCTACCTCCCCTTTCTCCCCCTTTTACGCAACTCCCATGGCTCACCGAGTACGTCGCAATGCCTCGACAAGTGCTGGAGGCAACAAATCTTCCGCCATGCTGCACAGAAACACATTGCGCAGTGACGGCAGCTGGTGCTTCATGAGACACCCCGTAAAAGCCTCTCTAAAAGCTCCATGCAGCAGCACGTTTTGCAAGCGACTTCCCCCCCCCCCCGGCTTCCCTTCCCCTGCTAGCCTCCCTCCCTCTTTAACGCCAGGTAGAACAGTACGAAGCTTGTCATCTGCTGCAAAAAACGTCGTGAAGGGAGCATGCACCTGAGCATCTGGAGGCACTTGAGCGCTGCCCCTCGCATTCGGCATATCTTATCGGCGAAGAGCTGTGCTGTTACGCCATCGATAACTCCTTGCTGCTGCAAAGGTGTCTGTGGCAGCTGCTGCAGCTGGACGTGATGACGTTCTCCGGCATGTTGCTGCTGCTGCTGCGCTTGCTGCTGCTCCTGCTGCAACGCATGCAGCATGCGCGCAGCTGTTGCAGCGTGATCCGACAGCTCCGGCTGCTGCCCATCGGCTGCAGCCGCAGCGACTGCTGCGGCTTTGCTTCTCCTGTTCAATCGAAGGCGAAATTTTGCTTTCTGCAGCAGAGCATGCCACGACACTCTGCCACACAGCTGCACAAGCAGAACCGCGAAGTGCCACACGCGAGCGATGCGCCTCTTCGGCAGAGAAGACACCTTCAAAGGCTGGGCAGCAGCAGCTGGCGATGTCTCTGCTGCAGTCTCCATGGCTGCTGCACTGGCTTTTGCCAGTCGTGCTGCTGCTGCTGCTTGAGGAGCTTCGAGCGACGCTGCTGAGTTTGCTGCTATCGAAGGAAACAGCCGCGAGGCTGCGGCAGAACCATCAAAAGCTGCATGCACAGCCTCATCCGGAAGGGCCGCTGCTGCTGCTGCTGATGATGATGATTTTGCTGCTGCTGCCGATGATGATAATTCTGCTGCTGCTGCCATATCCAAATGAGTCCAGGCTACTGGGCGAGAAGCCTCTTTTGCAGCAGCCTCAATGAGGCTTCCTGCGTATGCGGCTAAGGCAGCACTTCTCTGCTGCACATCCTGCAGCGCCACTGCGGCAGCAACTTTAGGAGCAGCAAGCGCTGCTCCAGAGCTCCCCCCTTCAACGAAGGCGGCAGCAGCAACTCGCCAGGCGAGACGCAGGAATAGCTGCGTTGGATCGCCACTGCTGCTGCCGCTGCTGTCGATCCTGCTGCTGCTACGCACAGTGTTGCTGCGCTTGTTCTTGCTAGTGCTGCTACAGACAGTGTTGCTACAGCTGCCATCAGAACGCATGTGAAACCACTCGCTGGGTTCAGTTGCTGCAGCTGCAGCTGCAGCTAGCGACATCTGCCCGATGTCTCTTAAGGCTGAGAAGTTCGATGCTCCTCGAGTTGCTGCGGCTGCCAAGACTGCGTGAGTAATCCGCGCAGTGGAGCTCCGCTTGCGGTGTAGCTGCTGCTCTTGGGGGATCCCTGTTGTTGCTGCTCTTGCTTCTGTTGATGTTGTTGCTGCTGTTGCTGAGGTTGCTGCTGTTGCTGAGGTTGCTGCTGCTGCTGTTGCTGCTGCTGTTGCTGCTGTTGCTGCTGCTGTTGCTGCAGCAGCAGCGACTGGGGGGCTCAAGCAGAAGCTGTACAGACACCGCTGGCTCGATACAGCAGGCAGCAGTAAAGGGCCAGCTGCTGCTGCTGTGCTGCTGCTGCTTGTGCTGCTTGTGCTGCTGCTTGTGCTGCTGCTTGTGCTGCTGCTTGTGCTGCTGCTTGTGCTGCTTCTGTTGCAAGAGCAGCTGCGTAATACCCCTACAAATAGAAAAGTTTGTTGCAGGAGTAGTGGCTGCATGATGCTGCGCTGGCTTGGAAGCTGCAGCCTTCTGGGAGAAATACTGCCCCCCCCTCCTCCGACGTGTCTGTACACCAGAGAACTCCGCGAAGCCTCCCATGGCATGCAGACAGCCTTCGAACGATCCAAGCCACCATTTGCGCCATAGCAGCTGTCATGGGTTGCTGCGAAGACTGCCGCTCTGCTGATGACTGTGTCGGGAAGCATCCAGCGTTTGCTCAGTGGAAAGCAGCACGACGAGGCTTGGGAAGCCACTCTTGCATGCGCTGCAGTCGGTGCAAAACTCTCCACAAGACACAAGCCACTGGTCTTGCTGCTGTTGCTGTTGCTGCTGCTGCTTCTCCTGCTGCTGTCGATACACCTGGTGCAAGGGATACAGCTGCCCCCGCAACTGCTCAAGACGCTGCGTTTGGCGATGCTTCCGATAGAGCACATGCTGCTAGACAGCGGCTCTAACTCTCCTAGAATCACACTAACGCCTCTGCTCCCTAGACGGCTGCCTCTGCTGCCTTCGCTTCTGCTGCTGCTTCTGATCCAGCCAACACGACACACCCCACTGTACGACAAGGCGCTGAGCTGCATCTTGATTGATCGCAGTCTGCCCTTTTTCCTGCCAAAAAATTCACTCGGAAGCTTCACCAGAGACTTCCACCGACTGACGGTGTGCTTGCTGCGTCCTCTCGTGTTGCTGGTATTCTTCTTGTTGCTGTTGCTGTTATTCTTGTTTTCGTTGTTGCTGTTATTCCGTTGCTGTTATTCTCGTTGTTGTTATTGTTATTGCTGCTGTTATTCCGTTGCTGTTATTCTCGTTGCTATCATTGTCATTGTTGCTGTAATTCTTGTTGCTATTGTTGCTTTTCTTGTTGCTCTTGTTCTTCTCGTTGCTACTGTTGGGCAGAAGATACGCCGCAGTCTGGCACAGGCTGGGAATTTCCTCTTACTTTATACACCCCAGAAATGCAGCAGACACTTCAGCTGCTATTGCTTCTACAGTAGGAGGCTCCGGAAGGCGCAAGGTTGGGCTCCTGCTGCGTGCAGTGCAGCTCATACAGCTAGTATACCGTTGCTGCTGCTAACACTGTTGATATACTGTTGCAGCTGCTAAGACAGCTAAGATACTGTTGCTGCTACTGCTGCAGCTCAGGGGAACTAAGAGGAGGGCGTTGCGGCTCGAGGAAGAGGATGGATGCCTCCCGCCGCTGCCGCTGATGATAATAACGATGATAGTGATGATGACGATGGCAGTCAGCCATGGCTCTTCTGACTGCTCATTACAGCAGGACGGAATGGATGACGCATGCCGACTGAGCGGGAGTAAAGAAAAGCGGCGCTCATGCGCTCGAAATCTCCTTCAAACGAGCCGTAAGACTCTGCGCAAGCGTGGTGTTGGAGGTTTGCAGAAAACATTGCAGCCGTCGTCGCTGTCTTGCGGCAGGGAAAGCGGATCTTGTGCTTTTCAGAGGTTGCCTTCTTCAGCCAGATGCGGCAGATCTTCTTGTATTTTGTTGCAGCTTTCGACAGTGCAACACGCGAAATCCTCAGAGATCGTGTTTTGCAAATCAACTCCCCCGTCCCCCACCGCTCCCGCCTTGCAAGCGCACCTCGAGGCTGCAATTCTCACACGGGGAGTTGCTGCGACAGCAGATAGTGGAAACTGCGTCTTCTCCCTTAATCCCAGCGACTGAAGGCAGCAATATTATTGTTGCTTCATGTGTATGAGGCACACATGTGCGAACCAGCAGCAGCTGCACTGCTGTGCAAGGGCTTCTACCAAATGGCGGCTGCTGCTGCTCTTGCTGCATGCATGCATGCATGCAGCAAGAGCAGCAGCAAGAGCGCCTTGGACGCTGCCACCCCACACCAATGTTGCGTCTTCGCATTGGTTTCAAGAACCTCGAGACATATTGCTTCGTGAAAACAAAGCTTTCCCCGAAGAGAGGGCTAAGCCGAAGGAAGGCTCACTGCAGAAGCCAAGAGGGAGCAGCAGCAGCAGCAGCGGCGGCTGCCTAATGCAGTACACTCGAGACTGCCTCCCTGCCACTGCTCTTCTGCTGCTCTTCTTCTCCCTCTGGCCTTCTGCAGGCTAAATATTCTGCAACTTGCGGCATGATTCTCTGCTGCCTTCGAGAGGATTGGCAGAGCTGCAGGGGAACGTTTCGGGAGCCGCTCAAGGATGGCTGGGCAGAAGAAGCAGAAAGCTGCAGTTTCTGCAGCTTCTGCTGCGGCTGCTAAAGCGGCAGCAGCACAAGCTGCAGCGAAAACTGCTCCCTTCCTAGAGCATCAGCCAGAACCGTCTGGTGGGTCGGCTTGCGTCATCGTACAGCTGCTTCAGCAGCAGCTGCAGCAGCACCTCGCTGCAGCAAACGCCACAGGCGCTGCGCAGCTCACTGCAGTTTGGAAGAAGCAACAAGCTGACGTCCAAAGCCGCATGCACACTGAACGACAGCGCTCATGTTGGCACACGCCATCCTTGGCAGACTCTTGGCTACAGACTGCGCAGCAGCAGCAGCAACAACAGCAGCAAACCTCAGTCGGGGATGCTCGAGTTCAGCAGCAGCGAGAAGCGGAGCTTTTCCAAGTGGTCTTGCAGGCGCTCGAAGAGGAGGCGGAGTCGCTAGAGAAACAAGCTGCAACTACGGAGCAACAGTTGGATATGCAGCAGCCGAGATCACAAGGCGCTGAAGCGACTGCAAAAACGCTTCAGTATTTGCGGAAGGGGAAGCTGCTGCATCGCGATAGGCTTTGCATTGCTGCCGATGCAGACACAGAGATATACACTTCTAGCAGCGATGAAGAAGGCAGTGCGAGCAGCGGCGGCAGGGGAGGGCTTTTCTTGCAGCAGCAGCAGCAGCAGCAGCAGCAGCAGCAGCAGCGTTTTGCAGCACCGCTGCTGCCTCTGCGTGCTGCAATTAGACAGAGCAGACGGCAGCAGCGGCAGCAGCTGCGCGTACAGCTGCTGCTTCAGGAGTGGCTTCGCAGCAGAAGTTTGCATGCGCTGCAACAAAAGCAGCTGCTGCTTTCGAGCGACAGCGGCCTAAGCGCGGCAGCGACAGCAGCAGCAGCTGCTGCTGCCTCTACTGCTGCATGCGAGCAGCTGCACAGGATGCTGCAGCATCGCAAGGAAGTCGTCGAGCCGCGTAGGGAGTTACGGCTCTGGCGAGAAGCCGCGCAGTGTCTGTCCACGCCAGGCTGTAGCTTTGTTGAGCGGCTGCTGCAGCTGCGCAGCAGCAGCAGCAGCAGCCGCTTCAAGTCTGCTCCCTGCTTGCTGCTGTCGAGGGAAGAGGAGAGGGAGCTGCGGCAGCTCTTGCAAAAGCATCCCCTGAAGCCTCCACTAGCCCTTCCGTCGTGTTTCTTGTCTCACGAGTCTTCTTCTATCCTGAGCTGCAGAAGCTGCTTCTTGTGGCTCCTGCTGCAGCAACAGCTGCTGCAGCAACTGGAGAGGGGAGCATGTGCCGTACAGAGCAGAGGCTCGGAGACGCATCTCGTGAGGTTTCTTGTGCTGCAGCAGCAGCTTCTCCGACTGCTGCAGGGAGGCACCAAGGAAACTGATGACGCATCCTTGACTGCTGGAGCAGCACTGGAGGCGCAAGCAGCTAGTGCTGCGGCAGCAGCCTCGAGCGCGTCAGAATTCGCTATTCAAAACATTGCGGAAGGACAGAGAATTCTCATGGGTATGCGGTTTGAGCGCCTGCACGCGAGTCTTGGCTGCTGTGTCTGTGTGCTGATTCTACTGGTGTTGCATCTCCTTCACGTGAGATCTTTCCATGGATTCTTGCTGCTTCTTTCGATCCAGCACAAACGGACAGGCAATTGAACAGGCAGTCGTTTTTTGACGTGTCTGGTAGTTTGTGTCTATATGTGTGTGTGTGTGCAGGCACTGTGGACGGCTTGTATAGCTCGGTGTGGGGAGGCGGCTATTGCAGCAGCAGCAGCGGAACGGAGTTGCTCCTGTGGCTGCAGCAGCTGCAGTGCATGCATCCGTTGTACTTGCGGCAGACAACTCCCCTCCGCAGCAAAGAGAGGCGCATGCGCTGGCAGCAGCAGCAGCTGCTGCTGCACGGCAGCAACAGCGACTTTGCGGCAGCACCTGCAGCTCGCATGCCATCAGCGGAGGTTCCCTCAAGGCTGTTGAGCCAGAAATCGTTCAACAACTCTCTCTTTGCAGGTGAGTTTGTCTTCCCTGTTGGTGCTTATGTGGACAGGATGCAGGAGAGACAGCAGTCTCTCTTTGCGGGGTGTCGCATGTGCGTCTCGTCTTCTGAAGGAAAGCAGTTTCTGCTTGCTCTCCATCGCGGATGTGGGGAAGGGGTCGCATACCTCTTTGAAGCCGCTTCAAACGCATCGCAAGGCTGACGCAGAGCAGTCTTGAGCGCACACACACACCCACACAGACACGCACTGCGATCCGACTGCTGTTTCACGACAAGGTGTGTGTCGTTGCGGTGTATGTGGGCGCTCACAGAGAGTGGGCTGGAGATACAGCAAGACTGCGACACCAGCAGCAGCAGTAGCGACTCCGAGAACGAAGACGCCGAAAAAGGCATGTGCAGGGGGGTGGTTCCAGCACTCGAGGAAGTCTCATGCGCATGCCCCTTGTCTTCTTCAGCGGCTTCCATTGGCAACAATAGTGCCGCCTCCTCCTTGGTTGCAGTAGCTGATGGTATTCTGGCGTACAAAGGCTTAGGAGTTTCTCAGCTCGACGCAGCTTGGCGACTAGAGCCGCGAAAACGGCGCATGCGTCTGCTGCCAGGTCGACAGCAGCTGCAGCAGCAGTCGCAGCAGCAGCAAGAGGGCAGCAGAGGCGGCAGCAATACGGGATCTCTGCATGCAAATAATGCGCAGGAAGAGAGTGACACGAACGATGCTGAGGAGGAAGAAAAGGTGATGCACCAGCAGCAGCAGCAGCAGCAGACACATTTCACCCACCCCCAGAAGGAGTCAGAGCGGCACTTTTCGGCGGAAAATTTAGGAAGGGCAGATCTCGGTGTCGAGTACTCCAGTAGCGAAGATTCTTTCTGCGCATTTACGAGGGACCAAAGTGCCTACAGGTAAGCTTTTCGACGGTGCTTTTTCCCGGCAGGGGAGAAAGAGCGCGGCGTAAGCCGGGTGTACATACACTGCAACGGGTAAGAGGCCGATACCTGAACTCTCCCAGAGTTGTTTGTCTGTCTGCCCCCTGCAACGTCTGGCGCAGGCGCTTCAGAAGGCGGTGGGAGTCTTCTCGCGCTGCTGCTTCTCGGCAGCAGCAGCAGCAGCAGCAGCAGCTGAAGCGACGTGCCACAGGAGGGATTTATACTGGGGGGGGAGATGCACAGGGGCATGTTTTGAATCCGTTTTTTCAGCGGCTGGCATGTGCTGCGCACTCCCGTCTCGAGCAAGCGCGTCAGCAGCGAGAGGTGTCTGGGTGCTCAGGAGAGCTGCGGGAGCTTGAGGCGCTGCAGCAGACGCCCAGTGCTGCGGTGTACATGCAGCTCGTGCGTCGTTCGAAGGTGTCGCTACTGCGTCATCACGCCAGGCTATTGCAGCAGCAGAAGAAGCAGCAAAAGCAGCAGCACCTTCACCTGCATGCCTCGGAAAAGCACAGCCGTAAACGCAGCAGGGGAGGGGAGGGAGAGATCGCCGCAGGTTCCTGCCTTCTTGAAATCGAGGCTGAAGATACACTGCAACGCGCCTGCCGCGGCAGCAGCAACAACATCAAACGCAGAAATCCACAAAACATCACCGACAGCAGCAGGAAGCTGCTAATTCGTCTTCGCCGACGACACCGCGTTCGCTCCTTCGAACCATCCTGGAGTTTTTCCCAGGGCAGCAGCAGCAGCAAGAAGCAGCAGCAGAAGATTCAACAGCAGTACAGGGGGAGCAGCAGCAGCAGCAGCAAGAAGCAGCAGCAGAGGTTCCAGCAGCAGTACGGTGTGATTGCTGCTGGACGGTGGCTTGGTCGCGAGGTTCTCTTCGCAGCATTAGACGAAGGAAAAGTCGCGGAGACACTATCGCATGCAAGAGTCTATCAAGACAACTTGCGCGACTTGAGCAGCTCGCTAGGTGACAGGTGAGATGCCTGGATCCCATTCCTCTCGCGCGCATGCAGTTTCAAGAGAAGAAGACACCACATGCAAGCATGCATGCACTGCCGGATGGCTACCAAGGAGCAAGACCTCTGTATATGGATGTCGCTGCAGGAGGGAGTACTGCGTGATCATCGACGAGCGTACCAAGTGCCTTTCCATCGTGCCAAGCGGTCGCCTCACCTTTTTCCTCCAGGAGTCTCCTGCACAGAGGGCTCAAGACTTTGTGAGCTGTCGGGGAGGGGAGGGGAGGAGACTGTCTGTGGCAACGACGCCTCATGCCATGCCGCCGCATGCAGCACTGCCCTGTCTCTTGCCTGAATACAGTCTATCTCTATGTCTTTCTCTTCTCTCTGTCTCTGTCTCTGTCTCTCTTTCTCTGTCTCTGACACTTCTCTGTCTGTGTCTCTCTTTCTCTGTCTCTCTTTCTCTCTCTCTGACACTTCTCTGTCTCTCTGACACTTCTCTGTCTCTCTGTCTCTGTCTCTCTGTCTCTGTCTCTCTGTCTCTCTCTCTGTCTCTGTCTCTGTCTCTCTCTCTGTCTCTGTCTCTGTCTCTGTCTCTCTGTCTCTCTCTCTCTCTCTCTCTCTCTCTATATATATATATATATATATATATATATATATATATATATATATATTAGCTCACACAGGCTTCGCAGTCTCATGGGAATGCGGTGGCGTGGCGGGATCAATGCAGATCGCACGCTTGGACGCTTAAAGGCTCGGCTCAAGTCTTGACAGCCAGCAGCTGAGAGGGTTCTGATTCGCGGATGCTAGCAATCACGCGTGTTTCGCGAAGCTCTTCGCTGGCATCCCCTAGGCTTCCTGCTTGTTTATCGAGGACTATTTTGCGGAGCACAATGTCTCTCTTCCCATCTCTGTAAATCACTCCAAAATTGGGGTGGTGTCGACAGCTGTGCGCTTTTGTGTGGACTCCCTGTGTTTCTTCGCAGTTCGCGTTGCAGAGGGAGGAGATGCAGCGTGGCGCTGACTGCCTTCGCATGGCACTGCATGCAAAGTCGCTGGCTGTACGAACTTTGCTGGAAGCCAACTGCCACTTGTCGCCGCAACAGCTCAAGCACACCCAGCAGGCAAGGCTTTGATGCGAGGCGTTGAGGGTCCCCTCTACTCAGTGTCGGCGTGCAGGCGTTCTGTGTTTCTCACGGGTGCATGCCGTCTTGCATGAAGGAAGCCTCAAGTTTTCTGCCGGATTTCGAGGCACTAGTGCTTTTTTCGCCTTTTTGTGTCGCTAATGCTGCAGGCACGTCTGCAGCTGCAGCAAACCGGCTCTTGGGAAGGTGCCGCCTTCGCAGCTCGAGGGGTTCCCGTCACCGAAGTGCAACTTGCGGTGTCTAGACAGCTCGCCCGCGGCGCTTCCCGGCCCATAACCAACAAGGCGGATTTCGAGAATTTCTTCGCCAAGGCACCCAACAGCACAGCCACTGCAGCTGCTGCTGCGTCTGCTGCTCATGGACTGTCGAGGGCTTTGCTGCGGAGAGTGCATGCAGCGGCGATAGCAGCAGAAGCAGCCGCAGTCTCTCTGCAAGATGGGATATGCAGGAAGGAGATGTGCGCAGCTTATTGAGGGCACTTCTAGCGGGAGTGCTGCAAGCAGGGGGGTACTCCTAGCCTGCGGTCTAGTGGTGTTCAAGATCGCGAACGTTCTCCTTCCGTGACTTCCTAACTGCGGGTAGAAAGGGGTGTATGATATCCTGCGAAGACAGGAAGGAGTCGTGTCTCTGGCGCTTATGCTCTTGCTTCGGGATGCATTGCGCGCAATACGTTCTCTGTGCAGCTTCGAAAAGGAAATTCTCCCTGCTATTCTAAGGACCTACTACGCGGAGTCTTTCCCTCTCCTTGCGTTAGTTCTACCCTGCCCTTTGTCGCTCTCTCGCGCAGTGCAGTCGCCCCCCCACTCGCCTTGCGCCGCCGTGTGCTTTTTTCGAGGTTTCTGCGTTTTTTTCTGGACGGAGCTGCTTTTCGATCTCGGAAATGGCGAGAGGCTGCCTGTCCTAGAGGATATGGTGACTGCCGCCAACGCCATTCAATCTTTGTGCAGAAAGTCTGGTATCATGAAGGGTCTAGGAGCACTGCATGCGAATGTGCTGCAGAGGTTGTTACTTGACGGTTAGGGCTGTTTACGCATCGCACCAGCAGGACGAGCAGAAGACGCGCAATCAAGCGCGCGCCATGACAGGCGGAGTACATACACCCTACGCACATCTGTACATACAAATATAACATACATATTTACATGTACAACATATATGTCTATATGACATACATACATACATATATAACATATATACATATACCACATATATATATATATATATAACATGTATACATACATAACATTACACATGTACATATATAACATATGTATATATATAACTACATATATACGTATGTGTCCTAATGTACTTCATGCAGCCTTTTGGCATCCCCGCTTTATTCTGTACTGTGTTCAGAGCTTTGCTCAGGAAGCGTGGCGAGTTGCGGAGTGTGTAGGGGATCTTTCATGGAAGGAAAGGGGAGACGGGGTAGCTCTGTTTATGCGCATTTATGTGTGAATGTTGGCTCAGACGAATCGCGATCCCAGTGCCGGCATGTCGTCTGTTGCTTTGCTGAAGCAGTACAGCGCATGTCGAGACGCGAGAGACACCGCTGCTGCGGCTGCTTTAGGGACTGCATCAAGAGGAAATGCAAGTGCTGCTTCCTCTTCGGCTGTCATCGCAGAGAAGCAGCAGCAAATAGTGCAGCGCATGCTGCCGAGGTTTAATTCGAAAGCCACCTGTGTTGAGGAGCTTTTCTGCCTAAACGATGTCGTCCCTTTGCAGTTGTTGAATGACGGCTCCATGCACACAGGAACTGCCGCTTCTCCGCTGCTGCAGCTCCTGCAAGAGCAGCAGCAGCACACGGAGGAGCAACAGCAGCAGGCAGCAGCGTGGGGACCTTTTGTCATCGCTGCAGCGAAGCATGCGGCGTTGCAGAGGCGTGTCGGCGCCGATCACCACTTGAGTAAACAGCTGGATCTCCCCCAGTTGGCAAGGCTGCTCAAGATTCTCAAGTTCCTCTGCGTGCTGCTCAAGAAGCAAAGACGCACTTTTGCAAACCAAAAAGACGTATGGCTGCAGTCATATATATATATATACGTAAATACCCTTGCAAGGGTATACATGTATATGTATATGCATAACTTTGTGTATGTATGTATATATATATATATATGTATATGTATATGCATAACTTTGTGTATGTATATCTATATGTATATGAATGTACATATATGTATATGTATATACATATATATATGTTGTACATGAATGTACATGTATATGTATATATATATATATATATATATATGTGTTCACGATGTTGTGCAAGTGCTTTTGCTTCCGTTTGCAAGGTTTGAGGGTCGAACGAGTTTCGTTTGAGAGTGGTTTTTGTGTATGGTGGGTGTTATGCAGCTAGAGAAGCAGCTGCGCGTGGGAGAGGAAGGGCCTGGTGCCGCAGTAACTGCCTGGCTGCAGTCCGAGTACCTTCTTAAGAATGAAAACGACAAGTATTCAATGCCAAAAGCGTATCAGACGAAGTGCGTTCTTTCCGAATGTTCTCGAGTCTTTTGAATCATGAAAGGAATTTTTGGCTTGGCCATCAAAATCGAAGCGAAGCGTGGAAATCATGGCGCTGTAGCGTATAGCGCTTAGGAGCGAGTGTGTATTGTAGTGTATTCATGCGCGCAGAGTACTTGCAACGATTCTATGGAGCTGTTGCGCCTTGTCTGCGGATTTCAAGTTCGATTTCTCTTCTCTTCTAGAGACCGAGTTCAACAACGAGAAAACTGCCAAGTAATACATTTTGCAGTAGAATCGGATTCGACAGAAATCGTGCTTTCAGGTGTACAGGGAGCTAAGCGTGTGGTGGAGGCGGTCGAGCTCTCGCGTTTCTTGGGTTGCTTTTTTTGCGCGGCGATAAGCGTGTAAACAGCCGCATATGTTTTCCTATAAAGTGGAGCCGCCGTGTTTTGGACAGTTATGCGAAAAAGCAGCTGCTTTTCGCACAGTCTGAAAGGGGGTGGAGTGTATTGCAAGTGTGGTTTGCCTGCAGCTTCGCGGCTTGTGCGAGCTTGATTGGCATGAAGCCGTCGCGCGGCAATAAAGTGAGTGCCTCGTTTTGGGGGCGCAAGACATGGAATCTTGGTGCATTACAGAAGAGGGAGGATGATGCAAGAGGGAGGATGATGCAGTTCGCGTGAAGGGGAGTATATGTATGTATATGCATGTATATGCATGTATATCTGTCGGTATGGTTTGAAGGGCCGCAAGAAGGCTGGTGTGAAAAGCAGCAGCGGGGGATTTAGGCTTTGGATTTTTGAGCCTTTGGCTGTGTGTTGAGCCTTCTGGCGTTTCTAGAAGGGTAGTGCTTCACGTTTTTCATATTGAGGGCTAGCGGCGCGTGCGTAGCAGCGTGTAGGGGAACCAGCTGGTGTGAGTATGCTTTGTGTCGGGTGAAGGCTGTGGCGTGGGGTAACTTGCTGCTCTTCGTGTTTTGCGCAGAACGAGTATCAGTTGTGTTTCCCCTCGCCTCTAGCGAGTCTCGAGGAGGCCTCTGATCTGTCTAAGGCGGTGCAGTCCGTCTTGCAGGAAAAGAAGCGGCGCTAGATCCTGGCAGAGCACTCTACTTCCTCGACGCGTGTGTCGCAGCCACCAGCAGCAGCTTACACAGCCGAGTAGCAGCTCCGATACACCCGACTGCCTGAGGGAGGAGGCTCCAGACGGCCTTGCGGAAACGCTGCAGCTGCCGTGGCGCAAATGGAAGAGGCGATGCTTCGGGGGAAGAGCTGCTTTCGTCAGAGGGAGTCACGAAAAAGCCTCAGCCTCCCGAAGCGCTTGCTTTCAAAAAACTTGCCATGTGGCAAACAAAGGAAGGGTCTAGCGGGTGTGGGGGCAGTGGAAGAGACACCTGGACGCCTTTCCTCCCCCCTGACCGTCTTTTGCTTTGCATTTCAAACTGCCAAGTGTGTAAGTGTGTGTGGCACTGTTCTATATACTCCTATTGCTCGTCTGCATGCCTTGCCCCTTAAGAAGCGATGCCTGCAGTCAGAGTCTCTTCAGGCAGGTCGCTTCACCAAAGCAGCAGCAGCAGCCGCAGCAGCAGCAGCCGCAATCTTCTCCTCGCGCTGAGTCGAGGAAATGGAAAAAAATCCCTTCGACGTGATATCGCGTGGCGCCACTCGCAAGCCGAGCTTACACACACAGACACTCACACTCTCCCCCCACGTCCACGCTCACGTCTCACTGTTCGGGTGTAATTCCATGAGACAGCAGCAACTGCTCCAATCTGGAAATCCTGTCAGTAAGAGCTTCGACTTGCGTTTTATACATTGCTGCCGCCTCCCGACTCTCCTGAAGCATTTCGTCCAACTCGCTTACGGCCTCAGCGGCTGCCGTCAGTCTGCACCGAGACATGCAAAAATATCCAAAAATCACACTGCAGTGCCTTGCTAGTCGCACACACAGAAAGAGACTCAGATACACAGACAAAAATGGATACACAGACAAAAATGGATACACAGACAAAAATGGATACACCGACACAGAAATAGATACATAGATACACATGCAGACAGAAATAGATACATAGATACACATGCAGACAGAAACAGACACACAGACAGAAATAGATACACAGATATACAGACAGAAATAGATATACAGACAGCAACAAACACACAGACACACACACAGATACACAGACACACACACAGATATACAGACAGAAAGAGATAAACAGGCAGACACAGATACACCCACAGATATGTATATATATATATGTATATGCACTTGCTGAAACACACAGATACACGCAGAATTTCGCGCGTCAACCCTCCCTCCCCCTTCCCCAACTCCCTCAGAGGATGGTGGATGAGCAGAGAATTCCCCAAGTAAGCTTCCCGTACGCCCCCCCTTCCATACTGTGCATTCTGCATGCTGCCGTTCTGCTGCTCCTCCTCCAGTTGACGCACACGTCGCCTGCAGCACCGCGGAATTCGCATTGAGCCGCCGCAGTCAGCGTTCCCCCCCTCCCACTTGCACACTGCTAGAAAGCGAAAAAAAAGAACCATGTTCCCGCAAGGCGATCTTTTCATCCACAATCTTTTTATCCATGAGACGGAGGCGTCTGTTTCAGGCAGCCGTCAGTCGCGTTCCTCCCGACAGACGCTTCTTGTTCCTTTTTTACTTCAAGGATGGGGTGTACGTACGTCAGAGATTCAACGGTGGAGGCGAGGCTTAGACACTCCGAGGAGAACATCTGCTTCTCTTTAATGGCAGCTCGCAACTCGCTCTGGAATACCAGCATTTGCTGCTCCCTCTCTCGCGCTGCAACAACCCACGTGCCGCGTGAAGTAACACCGTATGCAAAAAAAAATTTTCCAGCCCCCCCTTAATTAGCCGCCGCAATAAAAGATGGCCACACGACACCCCTTAATAGAGAATCGTATTGTTGTGTCGTGGGGAGGGGGCGAGAAAAAGGATTTTCTGCCTCCCAAGCAAGCGCATGCGAAAAAAAATCGAGGTTTGAACGCTTGAGGATTGCAAGCGAGCGACCCACCCCCCGTAGCAAGGCGAAACCACTCCGCGCGATAGCGAGACACTGCTCGCGAGTTCAAGAGGTGCTCGAGATTTTTTTGCGGCTCTTGCATTTGTGTTGTACCCTGCAGATACACACAAAAAGACGCTAAAAGTCTACGCACCGCCTCAGCGGTCAGCACAAGCGTCATGCATGCGGATAAGGAACTCCTCGAAGTCGAAGGCAGGGAGGGAGGGAGAGGGAAGACGAGACGAGACGAGACACACACACATACACATACACACACACATACACATACATACACACATACACATACACACACACATACACATACACATACACATACACACACACATACACATACACATACACATACACATATACATACACATACACACACACATACACATACACATACACATACACATACACATACACATACATACAAGCCAAGCTTATCACCATCAACGCACTCCCTGCCCTGGAGCAATGGCAGCTTCCTCAAGTTGTGCTGCTGATTGCCTCTCAGAGAAATGCTCCTCCTCTTCACCTTCCTTCTGCACAAGCTGCTGCCTTGCCGCGTCTTGCGGCTGCTCCTGCTCCTCCTGCTGCCTTGCCGCAACTTGCTGCTGCTCCTGCTCCTCCCCCTCCTGCTGCTGCTGCTGCACCTGCTGCCGCAGCTGCTTAAGCTCTTCCTGTAGCTTCGCTGCCTCGCGTTGCTGCTCATGGAGCTGCTGCTGCGTCTCTTCAACCTGCTGTTGCAGCAGAAGCTGATGCTGTTGCAGCTCCTTTGCCTATACAGATCAGACAGAGGGAGTTGCCCCCACTAGAATATCAACGCCCATATAGGCAACACCATTTCAGATTTGGCAATGCGAGAAACTTCGGTAGGTACAACTGCTACGGCACCAGTTGGTGAGACAGGAGTCGTAAAGAATACAAAATCCGATTTTAGCGGAGACTTTCACAGCAACGTAAAGAAGCCCTTGACCAGATTTTCCGCATGCATGCACACACCCGACGGCAAGCGGAAGCTTTTTCATCTTGAGCACTTGAAGCCTCCTCCTGCAGATCCAGCACATACATACAAGGAATACAAGACTCCACCCCACACCGCAGTACACTAAACCCTCACGGATCACACATACACATACATATACGCATGCATACATATACACATACATATACCGATATACATACACATACATGCATATACACATACACATACATACACGTACATTCACATGCACATACACATACATTCACATACATTTATACATACATATATATATATGCATTCACATGCACATACACATATATTCACATACATATACATACACATACACATATATACACATACACATATATTCGCATACATATACACACACACATACATTCATATACATGTACACACATACATTCATATACATATACACATACATTCATTTATCTACATATTACACATACATACATTCACATGCATATATACATACACATACACATACATACATTCACATGCATATATACATACACATACACATACGTACATTCACATACACATACACGTACACACCAATACATGTACACACACATACAGATACACATACATATACACATACATACATATACACATACATGTACACATATACATTCACATACAGAGATGCCTTCAAAAAGCTGCATACCTGGGTTGCATGCAAATACTCTCGGAGAGTTTGCAGTTCTGCGGCGCGTTGCTGCTGCAGCTGTGCGAGTTGCTGCTCGTGCTGCTGTCGCTGCTCCTCACTTGCGCGTTGCTGCTGCTGCAGCTGCAAGGTCAGCTCTTCCTGCTGCTGCTGCTGCTGCTGCAGCTGCTGCTGCAGCTGCTGCTGCAACGCATGCAGCTGCTGACGCGCGCATGCTGCGTCTCGCTCAGCTGCCGCTATCCTCTCGCGAGACGGCATGGAGGCGGCAGCAAGCAATGTCTGTACAGCCGTTCAGCAGTAAATATACATATGCATATATAGTTGTACATATATAGAGATATACATATGTGTATACAGCAGGTACACATGCACACACACACATACACAAACATACACACATAAACATGCACATTCACCAAACCGCCAACGTCTAGCCTCGAGTACGCAGCCTCAAATGCATGGGTATTGACGTATCCATAATAAAATTCTTGCCCGCAACTGTTCTCCACTTACGTGTAGCTCAGCGTTCTCCGACTGCACCTGCTGCAGCAGCTGCTGCTGCTGCTGCTGCTGCTCAAAGTGCTGCCTCTCCAGCCGCGCAGCCATCGCCTTCGCTTCCTGTGGCAACCGCACAGAGAGACAAATTGCTGGATAGGAGGCATCGATCGCAAAGCAGCCCCTTCAGCAGTGTACAGTCCAGAGGAGGAAAGGGGAAAAGGATTATTCAAAATAGCTCGTCTCACATGCCCCCCCAAAACTCAGTCATTCTGCTGCTTACGCTGAGCTGATTCGATAGCTGCTGATTGATTGCCTTCATGCGCTCAAGAGTCTCAGCCTCCCTCGAGGCAGCCTGCTTTTCTAGCTGCCTGCAGCAAGCAAAATGCATGCAAGAATACGTGTGCACCACAGCATCCTCAACAGCAGCATGCAAACGCGTCTATATCCGGCTTAGAAGCTCTTGAAAAAATAAAAAAACCAAAAAATAAAAAAACCACTCACTCCTTTGCTGTTCTCGCTGCTGCAGCTTCCGCGGCAGCACTTGAACGACTGGCTTCAGCCTCAGCAGAAGCAGCTGTGAGACGTTGCACCTGTAGTAACAAACCGACAGGAAAAGACACACGCATAAAGGCATATAAGCACACACACACACACTCACATGCCTACACAAACACACACAAAGACACGTGAAGACGTGTCAAGACATACACCCACACATCGACGCAGATAGTATATCCCTACGTATACACACACATATACCCCTCCATATATATACACACACACATCGACACATATAGTATACCCCTCCATATACATATATATATATATATATACATAGACACAGATAGTATACCCCTCCATATATATATATATATATATACATAGACACAGATAGTATACCCCTCCATATACACACACATCGACACAGATAGTATACACCTCCATATACACACACATGTACATATATATATATACTCCTCCATATATATACACACACATCGGCACAGATAGTATACCCCTCCATATATGCACACGCACATCGACACAGATAGTATACCCCTCCATATATATATATATACGCATAGACACAGATAGTATACCCCTCCATACATATACACACACACATCGACAGAGATAGTATACCCCTCCATATATATACACACACATATACCCCTCCAAACATTCACACACACATCGAGCCAGATGGTATACGCCTCCATATACATACACACAAACACACATAGACACCTCCCCATACACACACACACAGAAATGTATATACACTCTGCCTCACACCTAATCGCGTAGCTACGATTCTGTTGCAAGCCAAGACGCGCCGCAGCACGATTTTTTTGCAGTTTTTGATGCCTACTTTGGCTTCCAGTTGACAAATCGCTTTCTCCTTTGCGGCTACCTTTGCAGTGAGCTGCTCCTGGGAATCTTTCAAAGCCTTAAAGCCCTGAGTAACTCACCAAAGGCTACCCACCCTTAGAAGATTCTGCACGCTTAGCGTCTAGGAGAGACACCGCGCAGCTGGCGCATGCGCTCAACAGCAGCATAGCAACAGCAGCATAGCAACAGCAACAAATCGGTGGCAAGAAAGTCGTGGGGAGAGAGAGGCAAAAAAGCAGCTCAAGCCGCCGAATTCTATAGCTGCGCAAGAAGGGGAGTGGAAGACGTAAGGAGGCTCTAGAGAAATAAAAAATGCAATTATTTCTTCGGAGAAAAATTTCAGGCAACGCCATGCCAGCAGCACCCGAGGAAAAGCGCAGCATGCAGCATCGGTGCTCCGCAGCAACTTCTGCAGCAGTATCAGGAAAAAATCTTACATCACATTGCATCCTGAGCTTCTTGATAGTTCCCTCTGCAGCTCCTAAGCGGGTTGACAGTGCCCTTCCTTCCTGCTGCAGCTCGACATATTCTTGCTGCAGCAGCTCGTGCTGCTGCTGCTGCTGCTGCATCTTCTCTTGATATTCTCGAAGGGATGCATTAAGCAGCTCAATGGTTCGCAGCAAGTCTTTCTCGTGAGTCTGCTGCTCCTGCACCTAAGCAGCCGGCACAAACAGCAGCAGCAAGAGCACACGCAGGAGTGGCTACACTGCGAGTAGAAAGGTGTCTGCAATGACGAGCTGGCTATGAGTTCTAAGGGGGAGGGGCTGGGATAGAGCGGCTACATCGAAAGCAACGCCAGCAGCAGAGGCAGCAGTGAAGACACTGCATTCTCTGCGAACTTGTGGCACAAAGAGTTTGCGTCATAAGTTCTCGAGAGAGGAGAAAAAACTTTAAAATTCGCTTAAACTTAAGACGGCATACTTGGCGATGCAGCTGTTGCAGCTCTTCGTCAGGCCTGTGCTGCGCGTCCAACAGAATCGACAGCTGCTCGGATTTGTTTTGCAGCTGCTGCTCCCGCTGCAAGAGCAGCTCCTGCTGCTGCTTCAGTTGCATCTGCTGTCTCGCAAGCTGCTCTTGCTGCTGCTGCAACTGCTGCAGCAACTGGGCACGAGTCGACTCCAACTCCCGCAGCTTCTCCTGAACCTTCTGAGGGTTGACAATCTGCTCTGCTGCGGCTGCTGCAACAGCAGAAGGTGGTGGGGTCGGGGGTGGTGGGGTCGGTGGTGGTGGGGTCGGTGGTGGGGTCGGTGGCACGATGGGTGGCTGTTCCCCCGTCGTGCACGGCAGAGTAGAACCAACAAGCTCAGGCAAAACATGCCCTTGCTCCTGCTGCTCTTGTTGCTGCTCCTGCTGCTCTTGCTGCTGCTCCTGCTGCTCTTGTTGCTGCTGCTGTTGCTGCTCATGCTGCTGTTGTTGCTTGTGCTCCTGGTGCTGTTGCTGCTCATGCTGCTCATGCTGCTCTTGTTGCTGCTGCTGTTGCTGCTCATGCTGCTCTTGTTGCTCATGCTGCTGTTGTTGCTTGTGCTCCTGCTGCTGTTGCTGTTCATGCTGCTCTTGTTGCTTCTGCTCATGCTGCTGTTGTTGCTTGTGCTCCTGCTGCTCTTGTTGCTGTTCATGCTGCTCTTGTTGCTTCTGCTCCTCCCGCTCTTGTCGCTCATGCTGCTCCTGCTGCCCATGCTGCTCCTGCTGCTGCTGCTGCTGCTGGTGTTGCTCATGCTTCCCTTGTTGCTGCTCTTGTTGCTGCTGCTCTTGTTGCTGCTGCAGCTTCACTTGCTGCGGCGATTTCCCCTGGGGTGTCTTCTGACGCTCAGGCTTTTCCTGCCGTTGCTCCTCTTGACTTTCCTCCGCCTCTGTTGTCAGCTGCTGCAGTGACGCCTTTGTCTCAAGCTTTGGAAAACATGCCTCTTGGTGTGCTGCCAACAGCTCTTTCAAGGTGCTCTCCTTATCTGCCAGAGGCTTTTGCAGCGAGTGAAGCTGCTCCGCAGTTGCTCTAATGGCAGTAGTCGAAGCCTCAGTTGCTGCAGGGAACGCATCGACTGCCGCTGATGACTTTGATGCTGTTGCTACTTCTCGCATCAAGTCGTCTGCATTTGCTGCAGCTGCCGCTTCTGCGGCTGCTTCTGGTAGTGCTGCTGCTCTTTGGGTGCTCGCATGTAAGAAGGTTACTGCTGCACAGCCTTCAGCCTGCGTATTGCCTGCAGCAGTCTCTTCTGACGCTTCTGTTGCTTTTAAGAGACAACATGTAGCCTCTACTGAACCTCGATCGACCCTGTCTGCTGATGCCGATACTGGTGCTTCTGCTGATACTGGTGCTGCTTCTGCTTCTGCTGCTTCTGCTGCTGGTGCTGCTGCTGGTGCTGCTATTGCTGATACTGGTGCTGCAATCTCTGCAGCTGTTGCTGAGCATGCAGCTGCCTCAGCCTCCGTAAAATAAGAAACTGCCCTCTCACTGAAGAGATCCAGCCTCGCCAGTTCTTCAGCTGTCTCTGCTGCTTCTCCTTCTTTTGATCCTGACGCTGGTGCTATATCCAGGAGATCTGGGAGTTGTTCGCTAGCTGCAGCTGTTTGCGCTTGCGCTGCAGCAGATGTCAACCACACAGGAGCTGCAGAATGGCAGGCTTTTCTCTGAGATGTGACTGCCGCTACATCCTCCTTGACGTCAGCCTTCTTGTTTTGTCGCAAATGCAGAAAATCCGACAACAAATCTTTATCTTCAAAGCCCATAGCAGCGCCATCCCCTTCGACAGCTCCCGTTGCTGTTGCAAACTCTGCTGCCGCCTCTACGCCAACAGGCAGTTTGCTTTCAAGACACTTGGTAGAAGCAGCAGCAGCAGCAACAGCAGCAGCAGCAACAGCAGCAGCACCTGTCACTTCTACCGGCCGTCCTCCTTCTGTTTCAGGTTTGCCTTTTGTATCTGCTGCTGTTGCTGCTATCTCTGGTGCTGTTGCTGCTATCTCTGGTGCTGTTGCTGCTATCTCTGCTGCTGTTGCTGCTATCTCTGCTGCTGTTGCTGCTATCTCTGGTGCTGTTGCTGCTATCTCTGCTGCTGCTGCTATCTCTGCTGCTGCCTTTGGCTCTGTTATTTCTGCCGTAATACCGCCTGCCTCGATCGCAGCAGACATTGAGACGCCTTTAAGTTCGTGGAGAAGAAAAGATTCTTTTGAAGAATTCTGAAAGGCAGTAAGGATGCCAGTGCGACTGGCATCCTTACTGCCTTCCGCTGGCGATGACGACATGGCTGCTGCAGCTTCAAGAGATTCTCTGCATGCAGAATCTGCTGGAGAACTCGCTGCTCCTGCAGACGAGGCTTCTGTTGCAGGTGCGTGGCAAGCGCAAGGCTCTGCAGCATGGCTGAAGTAGTCTGACGCTGCTGCCAGTGAGTGTATAGCCATTGGAAATGCCTCTTCAGATTCGCCCAGTGCTGGAGCTTGGAGCGATGGTAGAAGACTAAGCCGTTCTGATGTTGCCTCTGCTTGTGTTGGGGATGCTGCCACCCCTAAGGCTTCTGCGCGAGCAGCTTGAGTTTCGTCTTGTGCAGCTTCCCCCTCCGACTGAAAAAAGCCACCTTTGTTTGCTGCTGATGCGTTGACTTCTGCAGAGGGCGCTGCAGCAGCAGCTGCTGCTGCTGCTGCAGCGTTCTCACTTGCTGCACCACGCCTTGCATTGCTGCCAGAAGACACCTGCCCATGTATCCCAAGAGATGCATCAACGGGGTGCTGCTGCTGTTGCTGTGAATTCTGTTGTTGCTGCTGTTGCTCCGAATCATGTTGCTGCTGTTGCTGTGAATTCTGTTGCTGCTGCTGTTGCTGTGAATGATGTTGCTGCTGTTGCTCCGAATCATGTTGCTGCTGTTGCTGTGAATAATGTTGCTGCTGCTGTGAATCATGTTGCTGCTGTTGCTCCGAATCATGTTGCTGCTCCGAATAACGTTGCTGCTGTTGCTCCGAATCACGTTGCTGCTGCTGTGAATATTGTTGCTGCTGTTGCGAACGATTGCGCCTTAGAGGGTCCCTCTGGTAATCAGCTGCTTCTTGTGTTTTTCTTTCTGGAGCTGTTGCTGCGGTAGAAGGGGCAGCTGCCACCACTCTTTGGAGGAAGCTCTGTGACTCCTGCAGCTTCAGTTGATTTTGCCGCTGACTGCTGTATACTGAGGACTGTAACAGCACTGTGTCATCCTCCTCTGCCTCGAAGTCTGCAAAATCCTCTTCCTGCTGCTGCTGCTGCTGCTGCTGCCACGGAGCCGTGGGTGCAGCTTCACGAACCTTGCGGATGATGTTTGGTGCAAATGAGAAGGATGGATTTTTGGTTGGTGCTGCTGCTACCCTTCCCCAAAAGCGATTGATGCCTTCCAAGGCGGCAGCTGCGGATGACTGGCCGTGTTGAAGCAGCACTTCGGCTCCCATCCAGCTGCTGCTGCTGCTGCTACTACTGGTGTTACTACTGCCACTGCGGCTGCTGTTGTTGCGATCCGGATACCAATAATTGTCATCTTCGTTTGTGTCATCGTAGTCGCTGCTCCTGCCTGAAGGCTGGGCTCTCCTGCTGCTGCCGTTGCTGTTCCCAGTCAGGGCGGCTTCGAAGGTTTCATCGAGCTGTCCAGACACCGTGCGGGCGACATCTTTCGCATTATCCCAGAGAGACTGCATCTCGCGTTTGTCTTGATGACTCCGCTGCAGCTGCTACATGGGTTGTCTCCCCAGGCGGAGGCAGAAAAACGCAGCGGCCATACCCCTTTGAGGCAGATCGTGCTGCTCGTGGCACTTTCTGCGAGGCGATCTCTGAGAGGGTTCAACTCCCCTTTCCAGTGACTCCTTGTGGAGAGTTAGCAGACGATCAACAGACGCGATGCTCGTGGCAGCTGCGTCTTTCTGCGTGGTCCTTGACGTACGGGGTGCTGCTCCTCCGAGAAGTGTCTGATGACGCTGCTGCCGAGGCTGTTGCTGCTGTCGGTGCTCGACGGGCGACCACTGAGCGTGGAAACACCTGCGTTCATGACATTTCCAAAGGCTACACACACCTCCACCACAATGATATGGCCGATGCTGGCGTTGGTAATAATAGTGCTGCTGCTTCCTCCCTACTGGACCTAGTTCCCCTCTCCTCTACACAGCGCTGCCACCCTCTTGAATCCGCGAGCACGTCGTTCTGCCCCCTCTCCTTCCTGTCTCGTTTCACACTACTGAAACTGCCGTTGTTTGGCGTACCTTCTGCCGCTGCAAGAGCAGAGCAGCAGCCGCAGCTGCGCTCCTCTCGTGGTGTCGCCTCCATGCAAAAGCTGCTGGCAGGAGCGCAGGGGCCGCTGCCGACACTGTCAGCAAGGCAGTCTCTGCTCCTGGTATTATTTTGCCGGTATATCTAGTGCTTTGCTTCATATATGACTCTTTCTTGCGTTTTTAAGCGTGCTTCGTCATGTTTCATCATGCGAGGAGCGCTGGACATACACCCCAAGTACAGGTGTTTCGGCAGCAGCAACAACAACGACAGCAGCAGGAAGCACGCAGAAGCATGCTTCTTTTTTCAAACGCTTGCGAAGCAGCAGAACGGCAGTTCTGAGGAGCATCCGCAGCTGCTACATCCGCAGCTGCTGCCCTTTCCTTCCTTCCTTCCTTCCTTCCTTCCTTCCTTCGTCTTTCACGACGCAGGAGCAGTCGTCTCAGCGGCAGCTGCCGAAGGAGGACTGCCCTCCACCTGGCGCAACTTGAATGCTCGAACAAGATGCAGCCTTCCCTGAACAAGGGCACACTTCAGCGGATGGACTCGGAGGAACGCTTTCAGGAGCAGCCGTTCGGGTGCCTCCAGCAGAAGCAGCCGCATTGTTGCCATCCCCTCGAGGAGACATCCTCGCGTGTCGGATTGCATGCGACGTTACCATGGACCATGAGGAGTTGCGAAGACGGCAGTGCACACCTTGGAAGTTGCGGTGAAGCCGCCGCTTTTCGATCTCGGGTGTGTTTTTGCATGTGTTTGTGGAGTGCGTCTTTGTTGGGGGCAGAAATGCCTGTGTCATGCTGCATGCCTCGTTTCGGCTCAGCAGGGGGGGCATCTTCCTTGCTGCCGGCATGTAATCTTGCGGCTGCATACAGTAAGACATATATTGTCTGTATGTGCTTTTGCGGAGACTCCTCTGACTTCTAATCTGCTGCTGCGTAGCCGAATCCCCCTCCCCCTTCTTCCTGAAGAAGAGACTTTGCTCACGCGGATATGCACAACTCTCCATTCTGCTCTTTTCTCGCGGTGTACTTTGCGTCTCCCAGGAAGAAGCCCTCTCCACGAGATCTTACCCTTCCCCCGTCTCCTTGCGGGGAGCGGATTTGCTGCTTGATCAGCTGTACGGATTGCTGCAGTGCCTCTTCAACATTGGTGCGCTTCAGCGGCTGGCAACTCCCTGTCTGGAAGCTCTTGAAGCAAACACGAGGAACTGCGTGTGCAGCACCTTCCTTCCCTATCTCTCTCCCCGCAACTCCGCTGCTTCGTCTGCGAATGCCTTGAAGCCTCATAGAAGCGATCTTCTGCTGCAGGCTTCCTGCCTTCAAAGCAGTGCAGATTCTTTCGCAAATGCCAAGGCAGCACCAGCTGTAACAGTAGCAACAGCAACAGCAACAGCAGCTACAGCAACGGGCCCCCTGCAGGAAGCACAAGAATTCTCTCCACTTCACGCTGACGACACGCAGTTAAATAGTGACTCAGAAGACGGAATAAACACGGAAGAACGCCAACAGCGACAACAAAGACTGGCTGCAAGAGACAGAGAGCAGACACGCACATACTCTGTCCTTGATGCATATGACGGCTTCCCCGGAGGAGGAAGAAGAGCAACAACAATAACAACAACATCACCAACAGCACTAACAACACCAACAGCACTAACAACACCAACAGCATTAGCAACACCAACAGCACTAACAACACCAACAGCACTAACAACAGCAACAGCACTAACAACAGCAACAGCACTAACAACACCAACAGCATTAACAACACCAACATCATTAACAACAGCAACAACAAAATCACCACCAACAGAAAGCACTCCTGAGACTGCATCCTTGACAGCCGGCCTAGCGAGAGCTCCACCAGGATGTTTCAGCTCGATCGACAGCTCTGAACACCCCCCCAGCACGCCACAAAGCTGTAGCAGCCTTCACAATGCGGCAGCAGCAGACCTCTTTTGCGCAGACGCATCGAGTGGAAATACAGCAGCAGCATCTGATAGTCGGCTACTGTGGCATCGCACTGAAGGACCTCTCTTTCGACCACCACTGCCACGATCATGGAGTATCCTCAGACAGGAGTCTGGCAGAATTCACGCCATGTCTCTGGAATGCGCTGGGCAGGAGAGTCGACAGGAGAAGTATTTCACTCCGCTTATGCTCGTTAGAGCCTTCAAACGACTGGATGCAGTGTACAGGCTTTCTTCGAGGTCGTTCGCCCCCCCCTCGCGCAACGAGTGCCGAAATCTCCTCAATTTAGCGCAGGTGTATTTACACGTGTAGAGACCTCTGCGCATCTCGCCAATCCTTACTGCTGCTGCCTCCTTGGAGAGAGCTTTTTGCCTCCCGTCTCTCACCGTGCTCGCGCAGGAACGGTCCAGATCGCTGGCAAACTGCCTCTCTGGTCAGCTAGCTAGCTAGCTAGCTAGCTAGCTAGCTAGCTTCTTGTTTCCAGCGTCTTCTCATTGGTGGCACTTGTTCTTCGCGTGCCCTCCTGTTGCAGATTTTTGCGAGCCGCCAGCGGCTGCGGCTGTTGACGCTCGATGGTGACGAGACACTTTATCCTAATGGAGAAAACTTTTGCCACGAGGAGATGGGTCGTAATATTGCACAGCTCCTGAGGAAGGGGGTAGCTGTGGCAGTCGTTACGGGTGCAGGTAACTGCCTGTGGATGTCTTTGCTGCCTCGCATAGCTTCTTCTTTCTCTCTCTCTATCTATCTCTTTCTCTCTCTTTCCGCCAGTACACGCACCGCATCCCGCACCGAGCCACCAACGTTGTTTGTTCGTGTTGCAAGGCACTCATTCTTCCGCAAAAAACTGTTTCTGACGTCCCCCCACATAACGTATCCTCCCTCTATGTCTCCTCTGTTTATTGTCTCAATCTGCTCTTTTGCCTCGCTCTGGCTAGATCCATGCATGTCCGTCTGAATTGCTCTTCACATGTCTGCCTATGTGTGTCTTTTTCCCTCTCTCTCTCTCTCTCTCTCTCTCTCTCTCTCTCTCTCTCTCTCGCTGAGTCTCTTTTATCCTCCTGTACATGCTTTTGCTCTCCTCGCAGTCAGGAGATTACCTCCCTTGCCGCTGAAATGTTTACCTCCTGCTGCACTGCCTGTAGGCTACGGATACGAGGCTGAAAAGTATGCAGTCCGGCTGGGAATCCTCTTGACTATTTTCGCACAAGAACGTCTGCCTCCCAAAGCAACCAGGAGATTTTTTCTCATGGGTGGAGAATCTAATTATCTCCTTCGGTCCGTTAGACAGGGCGATGCACGCAGATGCTGTTGGAAGTAGGAGTAGCAAAGCCACAGCAACCAGCTCATATGGATGCGCCAGAGAAATGACGTTTTTCCGAATATTCTTTCATGCATGTGCTTCGGCGTGGGCTTAAGCTGACCGTGGCATCGTGTCTCTGCACAATGCAAACGCGTCATTCTGCGCCTCTCTCGCTCTCGCCTCTGGGATCCATCCTTTTGCAGAGCTCGCGGAATCCTTTTTGTGGTGTCTCTGCATGCCGCTCCTCTTGCTGCAGCTTGTCTTCCAGTCTCAAGCTGGAACCAGTTCCGGAGGAGCTGTGGAGGGGTTATAGACCTCCGATCGAAGCGGCAGACTGTGAACGTTTGTTGGACGTATCAGAGAGGAGTTTGGTGCTGCTTTCAAAGGATCTTGGTCTCGAGGGTAATGTCATTAGGAAGCAAAGAGCAGTGGGATTGGTTCCAAGAGACGACGCAACAAACAGTGCGTCTGCATGCACGCGTGTCCGCGTTATACGTAACAAATCTTCAGGCTCCGTTGCACTGCCGTGGACTGAGCGAATACAATTTCTGACTATCACCCCTTCAGGAAAGACGCCTCGGCACTCTCACCGTTGCAATCCAGCGGGCGTCATACTCGCGCAGGCACACGCTCCGCAGGCACTGCTGCCAAACAGACAAACAGACAGACAGCCGCCTCTGCTTGTCTTCCTGCCGCGTTGCCGCAGAAGTTCGTTTCGGATGCGTGGATAACAAGGGGATGCACAAAGAAAGCCTAGAAGAAGGCGTCATGCGTGTCAGACGAGACATTCGCGCGGCTTTTGGTAGGGGCCGGATCCACTGCTGCTTCTGCCACTGCTGCTGCTTCTGCTGCTGCTGCTTCTGCTGCTGCTGCTGCTGCTGCTGCTGCTGCTGCAACAGCTCTCGCTCCAGTAACTGGGGGTGCCCTTGTTGGCAGCTGCTGCCGCGATCGTTGCGTCCTAGGCATGTCGAATCGTGACGCTTCTTTCGCTGCGCACTGTGCGCAGGAGGGGACTGCCCGGTTCCCTACAGTGTCTTTACAGGAGGATGCGACATTTGGGTAGACGCTGGAAACAAAGCCGAAGGCGTAGCCTTGCTTCAAGGGCTTTTAAAACTCAAACCTGAGCACTGTCTCCACGTGGGAGATCAGTTTGACCTCGTTGGGAACGACCTTGCTGCAAGGTTCGAGGAAAGAGCTGCTGCTTGCCAGTCCTGGCTGTTTCTGTACTGTTTGTATCAAGGCAGCCACTAGCAACCGCTGTTGTGCTTTTCAGAGAGGATCATTTGTTTTGGAATGAAGCGTTCTCTCTCTCGTTTCATAAAAGAGGCAGAAAACGTTCCCTGCCGTCTAGCGTAGGGGCGTTTCAGCACACGCGGCGGCTCCCTCGCAGCATCCCGACACGTCTTTGTGCCTCTGCGTCTACTGTGATCTGCAGGATCTGTTCACCAACCCTCTGGATTCGCAATCCAAAGGAGACAGCAGCAGTCATTTGGGAGCTGCTGCAAGCGGACTCCGAGAATGAAGAAGAGAGCAGTCCATAGTGTAGATTTATCCGTAAGCCCACATGCACCTTAGAAAGCACTTCACCGCTTGCAGCCCTAGAGAGCCGCAGCAGCTGTCTGCATAACTGTTATTAAAGCAGCAACACATTCCACGCTCTGCCTCCTGTATATACCTGTGAATGCTCGACAAGCAATGCATCTTCTGCACGGCAGCAAGGAACACAGACGTGGCAGTACATGCACCCCACCAGAGGCAGGCGTCACCACGTCCGTATATCCAGCGGTCTTTATTATTGTGGCGATGTTCATCTCTCTGCTGCTTCTTGATCCTGTGATGAATGAATCAGTCTATATGCATATGTATGTGTGCTATTCCTCGTGTCCTTCGGTACTAGACTACGTTTTGTCTCCCATCAGACACTTGCACTGGATCTGAATCGCACCGGTATCATCATTTAGGTCTGGTTGGCTCGGTGCTTCATTCCAGATTTCTATGCTTTTTTGCATGCAACTCGAAGCCACTCGCTTGGCTTTCGTGGTATTACCGGAGAACGCCTGCTTTTTTGGTTGCTCATGTTCGCTACGATGCCCGTTTCTCGTGTCAAATGAGAACGCTGCTTGGGGAGTGGGCTCTTTTGGCCGCTAGCTAGGCACGAAGCTGCATATCCCAATCTATCTATCTATATATATATCTATACACAAATACATACATATATTATATTCCTAAAACGAACTTCTGCACGGCCTGCATCTTGGACTGGTATGCAGACACTCCGATCCGCGGTGCCTACGCCAAGAGTCAACGCGTGCCTTTATCAAGAACGATATGCGTCTTTAAGCAATGATTCATGTCTCATTGCCTGCATTTTCGCAACGCTAAAATTGCTGGCAACCCAAAAAACACAAGGCCGCACCAGGGGAAATGGCATCCTCCCCCTCCCAATTTGGCATTCAATTTATGGACGTGAGGACCGTGGAGGTTTCAAAGATGTATATATTGAGGTTTGCAGAAATTCTGCCAAAGTTCGCAGGCGTTTGCAATTTTTTCTCCCTGCACGCGATCAAGGCTTCAAAAAGTCATGCCACTTATTTGTTGAATATTTGGATGACCGCCTTGCGCTTGATACGAAGTTATTCCGAGTACATGTTTATTACCACTTCCGAGTTTCGCTGTGACGACTTTCGGAGGTTTCCATGCATTGTGGGCACTTTATGTGCCACCAGAGCATCGAGTCGGTGTTGGCGAGCATTGCCTATAAGCCGAACACGGATTTGCAGGCACACAGTCTCGTCGTATATAGGTGGTGCCGCGTATTTCATGCTGTTCCGCATGAATACAGCTGCATTTATAAGAGAAACTCGCTGCCAAAGTGGAGCATTTTATAAGCATGCACCTGTTGCACCGCTCATCACAAGATGAGAGCCGTACCTTCGATGATCTAGATGCTGGTAGTGCGAATGAAAGAGCGGCTATATCTGCGCGCGCGATTCGTTAATAATCGGATCTCTACTGAATACTTTATCTGAATGAGTACACACGTTTGACAAGTTGCCTTTGTAACCACCGAATTCACATGCTGCAGATACCTCAAACACAGCTGGATCACCTGCACAGCAGTCTAGTTCCAACGTTGAGGGCCATACGGTATTATACACTTGTGTGTGGTGTTAAACGAATTTCGAACGTCTTCATGCCACTAAAACAGCTGGTGTAGGAACATTTGTACCTATTACAGACCCTGCAACTAGCCAAAGATGATCACACTAGAGAAAGGTGCAATACATGGAGCGCAGGTGCATTTTGCCTCCTGGACAGCTGTGAACGCTACCAACCCTTTAATCCAGAGGAGAAGAACTGATTACTTACTTCAGCAGGAAAGCAAACACACCTCTTCCTGGAATGTGCCAATCGAAGTCGTCTGCTGCCTTTCCCAGCAAAGCCGAATCCCGGTCAAACCTACTACACAATCGTTGCTGCTGCACTACAGGAAATATATAACTTGGTAGATCTACACAGAATATATTTGTTTTTACCAGTTTACTTACGCGCGAACTGAGCCACCATAGGCAGGGATTCTTTGTACAGCGCACGCTCCCATACGAACCGTGAGACCCCTGTCCTGTGAATTCATTACTGCCTTCACTCTCTCTCACCCATAGTTTATGAGGTTTAGAGCATTAAAACTACGTGGTATGTCGGTACTGCTTACTCGCTTTGCTCTTCCCGAATGTATAATCCTCGTTCACTAGGCACCAGGCTTGTCTAATTGTGGGTGCCCCCCTTCTACGTATTCCAGTCCACTCACTTTCTATATGCCACACCGACGAATGCATAAATCGTATTCGAATATAGCACGGTGCCATTATACCCCCTCTTAAATCCGGCTGGAGCTGTGGCTACAACGCTGGTAGATTGTTACCTCCAATCCAGTTTGTAGCTGCTTCAGCATTATTAAGACTAGCTCAGATGAAAGCCCATTAAAATATTGCTGATATATAGTGGCATCTAATGCTGCTTGGCATATGGATCTTCAGTAGGCTATTGATCGCTAAGCAAAGCCTGAGTGCTCGTCGTGCCGCCTGTGGTGGCGCCGACGGCTGCACAGTGGCAGTGCTTTTCCAATATAGCCTACGGCCCTGTAATTTGGAGAGAACCCTGGGTGTAGCGCCTTCAACATATGAAGAAACCACTTATTGTTCATTCGCTGGGCTACCTCATTTGGTTGTGTGTACTCGTAGGTTTGAGAAGTGTAGCACCATATTGTATCCCTTGTGTGAAATACCATATTGTATCCCTTGTGTGAAATGCAGCCATTAGTGCCTCTAGAAAATGCTGATGAGCATGTCTTATTTGACGCGCACATATAGGTATCTCCAAGCAACCTCTCTTCTCTTGGACCCTGGAACGTTTTCTCCGTTTCGCCCCTCCGTCGTAGGCAGTAGCTCCAGGAGAGCTGGGATGTCTGCATAGCATATGCCACCAGTTTTTGGGTGCGGTCCAAGCAAAGAGGAGATTTGCGCAGCGCGCGTGCGGTGTCTTGCATGGGAACTGGGAAGTGAGTGCTCCACAGGGATACACGTGACGGTATGTCCATTGGACCATTGAGTCAGCTACCCTAGGTTCATGGCCAGGAGGCACGTGTCTCTCATTTCTTGCTTGTTGAATTTCGCTGGTAGCGCTTCTATTGTGACAACTCAAGCCTACTGAACATTGGGAGAGCTGCAGAAGTGCAACCAGGGTAGGGTCACACCAGTGAAGTGGTTTGTGCTGTAAGCGCACGCTCACAGAAAAGTTGCGCTTTTTCGGCTCTTATTGCTTTGATAAAAAGAAGATTTTTGACCTTTTGGAATTTTCTAATTGATTTACTCATGTGAAATGTGGCTCGGTTTCTACGTTTCACCCTGTCGCCACTCCTCCTGTGGGACCATCAGGGCCACTGCCTACGGCCGGACGAGTGAATGGGGAACCCGCGCCATCTGAGGCTTTTTTTGCTGTGTGCATTTTGTACCCGCCTCTAATGGCTGCCAAGTGCTTTCTTAACGTTCAAGGCGCTTTTAAAGGGGTTCAACTGCTCAGTTGCACGAATGGGAGCTCCATCATTAGGGGGTAACGAGAACTGTCAACCGCCTCAGTGTAGCAGCGAGGCCGGGTTCTACGTACTTGTTTCCGGAGCATCCGTAAGGCACCTGCATGCATCGGAGCTTTGGTAAATGTGCATCTGTCTTCTCCCTGTTTATCCGCGCCTAACCGAGCACTCTGGATCTCCACCGCGTACTGCCCTGCTGGTCCAAAGCCCAGCACCTTGTCTTGCTCGTCATCGCTTTAAATTTTAATTCTTCTGGAGCTATGTACAATAACTACCAGATCACTGCCGTGAGGGGGGCTCGCCTCTCCTCTCTACCAGGTTCCAGTGGTGCTACAGCCCAACAGCCCATCCCTAGAACTCTGGTGACCAAGTCGCAGCAGATCTGCACTTTTTTTGCGCACCAGAAGGCAGCTAAACAGGTTGCCGTTGCTGCTGCCGCTGACAAAGTCTCAGTAGCACCAGCCACGCCTAGAAAGACAGAAAAATCGGAGGCGGCAGTTGCACGAGCAGCAGCTGTCACGGAAACAGCAGCAAAAACAGTAGCAGAAACGTCGGCTGTAAATCCACCCGCGAGCGTGGACGCCTCAACAGCAGTCGTAGTAGCATCGGCGGCAATTGAAGCAGCAGCAGCCGCGTCGATTGCAAGGGTTCCGCTCGATTTCCCTACAAGTCCAGCCAGCATTAGAACCTGGAGGGATTTATTCTCTGCCGCGTCAGAGCCAGATGACGAAGGGCAGTGGTGCATGATCCAGCAAAGACAGCAAAAACATCACCCGGAGCTAGAATGGCAGCAGTTGCATTCAGCTTCTCGAGTGCACCAGCAATATCAGCGGCAGCATTACCAGCAGCAACCTCAATTACAACACCAGCAACAGCAACAGCGAGTACCGCGCCACTACCAAACTTCCCTACGACCAGAGCAACAACGTTGCCAATGGCAGCAAGCACAACAGCAGCAGCAAGATCACCACGAGTGGCGGCAAGCACAACAGCAGCCTTTTCCCTCTTCTCCGCAAGCACGGCTGCTGGACCAGCAGCTTTGGCAGCAACAGCAACACCATGCACTTTCGAAGTGGCAGCTCCAGCAGTCACACGACGATGAACTCATGCTACTGCAGCAACGCTCCAGGCAATACTACCCCTATCCCACTGCACAGTACTTGCCTCCACAGCAGCCTACGCAGCAACCTACGCACTGGTATATGCCACCACACGAATGGCATGAACCGAACAACAAGGGCCTTCATGAGAGTCAAAAAGTGCCAGATTCGTCTCCTCACATCATGCAGCAGCAGCCATTGCCACCCCAGCACCAGGCACTGCAGCATCCACAGCAACCCAGCCAGTCATACGCGTACTATCATCAACAGCTGCAGCATTACGAGAAATTGCTGCGGCAGGTTCCCGAGCAGCACCATACTCAGCAGCCAGAATCAGAGCACCAGGCACTCAAATTTCCACTGCAACAGCAAAGCAGCCTTCAGCAACCACAAGAGCAGGACCTGCTGCAGGCGCAGCCCTTTTGGCAACCGCATCAAGTCAACCAGCAAGGTGACCAGCACCTCGCGCTGCATCAGCAACAGCAATTGACGATGCTACAGCAGCCCATGCAGATGCCAGCGGCCTGTGCGCAGCATGCGTGGCTGGCAGCGGAGCAGCATCAAGTAGTGATGCGGCAACACACGCACTTGCAGGTGCTGCAGGGGCGGCAGCAACACCGTCTACAACAGCAGTATGTACAGCTCATTCAACAAGAAAGATTGCCGCGGCAGCAGGAGCAGGAGAGGGAGGCAGAAGAACTCGGGCTGTATGGGGAACTGGAGCAGTACCTCGAGCACACCTTTGACGCTGAGCACTTTCCAGACACCCTGCCTCCTGTTTTCAAGCTCTGTAAGTCGGTGGTTGGGATGCTGGACGAATGTTCAGCCCGCGAAGCGGAAATGATTCTTGACATGACGAGCTAAGCCGCGAAAAGCTCACTAGGCTTTTTTTTAGGCTCCGCGTCAACCACCGGGCAAGCCATAGATGGCAGGTATCTTCCGCATAATAATGCAAGTCAACAGAAATCTGCTAACAGCCTCCTTACCACTTGTGCAATCGATATCTCCACGTCTCTGTCACTGCGCTGAGGTTCACTTGAATCATTACACCATGCGACGCGGGTGGATGACCAAACATACACTCAGTACCATAGCGCAAAGACAATGTGGCAGCACAAGAACATGCATGTGGTTCAAGAATGCTCAGAGGAGAGGAGATGGTTCTTCTGGGGTTTTCTCTTCTTTGTGCTTCCCTTCTTGCCCCTCACTCCTCTGTGCTATTAGTCCTGAGGTGTTGTAGCTGCTGTATCTACTGTTCCCTGGGGAGCCTTCGGAGCGAAGGCAGCGTGCAACTGAGGTTTTGTTTGATTTGACTCGGCTTGAGAGGAATATCTGAGCAAAATCAGCTTCCCAATTGCTAAGCAACTCAATTGTCTTTATTTGGCACTAAAGAGTTCTTGATGGTAGTCACTGATCAGTGTAGACCCTGGTTCAGCTATTTCTGTGACGCTTTCTCTGTGTTTGTGGGAAGGGATACACATAAATTTAGACTCAATACAAACTCAATATGGAGTTGAGGAGTGGCTTCTTCTGAGGGGTCCTTGCTTCCTTCCCCATGCCTGCATCATCCACAGGTTCCTCACTTTAGGGCAGAGGGACGGCAGGAGGCTAGTGGCTGTACCCTCGTAGAGCTCCGAGCATTTAAACCAATTGCACATACGATTTACCGCACACGCACAAAACATGGGGTCTTTTTGCGGAACTGGCAATGCTCTGCAATAAACGAGATGCCCACACAAACAAACCTACTAGCCAATACGGCACTAATGCTTGAATAAACATAGCTCATAGAGTAGAAGCTGGTCAAGTGTAGCTTTGCCCAACACGAATTCGGGCAGGACGGTTTGCAGTTAGCGGCTCCCCGGCTCGAAGGCAAGAGCACGGCTACAAGTACAAGTTCCAGAGTCTGCAGTGTACGGCTCATGAATACATTTCTCATATCTGATTAATGGGTCTGGTGTTTTGCGTGCTTCAAGGTAGTCTGTGTAAGGAGTGCACACTGGGCGTCCTAAATATTTTCGTTCTTAGAATGTAAGCCTTTGGCTAAAAGAGAGCTCTGTTAGGGCTTCGCCTGGATATGTCTTTCCGAGGTGTGGAACCATAAGAATCTGCAAGCTGGTCAGATCCCGTCGATCCGCTGATCGCTACTAGGACCCTCGAGACAGGCACACCGTCTGAGAGAGAGTTATGCCTGATGTTCAGCTGCTACGTTGAATGGCTTGGCTAACTGGTAGCGGCCAAGATGGCCATGTGCGGGCTAAAGTTTCTGGCGAGTGTCCGTGGTTTTTCTGGCATCTCTTCGTGGGATGTGTGCTTGAGTTCGCCCGCACCAAAAGGATTTTGTGATCGTGTCTGTGTGTTGCCGCCTTCTCCCTCTACGTCAAACCCGAGAGCGACTAAAGCGACACGCCATGTGTGTTCAAATGGGCACCTTGCTGATCATCTGAGTGGTCGGTACAGTTGACCCGTTGCTCCCAGCAGGGCGGTATTGAATATGCATGGCAATATCGCTCGCAGGTTCGAGGCGTTGCCAACGAAACGCCTCAGGAGTGAAGGCCAAGGGTAGGGCTGAAAATACGTATTTATAGCCAAAGGAATTTAATTTGTGTGGCTGGATGGAGATCTTGCACTGTGGGTTTCGGTATGGCCCTGGCGCCGACAGCCTCGCTTGCCACCCTCATGGGGTGAACCGTTTGCCGTTATTGCGACTTCTGTTGGGGGATTTACTTTGCCGCTTCTGTTCTGTGTGTTATTTTTTGTTAGATGTCTGACGCCCACTGGAAAGCAGGGGTTTCACTTTTCGTCCCTATTTTACTCGAGACTCCATCACCCAGCTCAGGGAGCGGCGCTGGCACGTCTTGTAAGGATGTCTAGGGAAGAATCGACTTTTAGATGCGCATGCCAAATCCGAGCCATCGCTCATGACTCGATTTCCTCAGCTTCCCTGTTCTTGCTGGTGTCTGTTGTCGCGGGGACGGCGCTGCTTCTGCTGCAGCCCTCCAGACTGACCAGCCTCGTTGGTACCTGCTCCTGCGGCTTCAGTACAGCCGTAGCAGCAGCCATCGGGGCACTGCTTTGGCTCTATGTTCTTAGGAGACTCGCTGAGGGTTATCGGCTCCCACCCTCTCTCTGGCCCAAGGATGAGCGGTCAGCCCTCTTTCGCTGCGTAGAGAGCTGCCTTGCGCTCCTTGGCATGCAGCTGCTACGGCGCGACGTGCACATGCAGCAGAGTCCAAAACACATGAAGGGCAAGGTGTGTGCAGTCACGGGGTGTAACTCCGGCATAGGAAAGGAAATCGCTCTGCAGCTCGCTTCCTGGGGTGCCCGTGTAGCTGTGCTTTGCCGCAACGAGGAAGAGGGAAAGTCTTTGGCTCGCCAAATACACCTCCAGCATCAGAAGGAACGGCAGGAGGAGGGGGATCCAGGGCAGTGCGGCAGTGCATGCGAAGAGGGGGGTTGCGTGGCGCGTTTTATCAAGGCGGATTTGTGCTCCTTGCAATCTCTACGGGAGGCCGCTGCTGAAGTGACAGACTTCTGCAACAGCGGCAACGCAAGCGCCGAAAACAGCAGCGCTGACAACAGCAAAGGACTCGATGTACTGGTGCACAACGCTGGTGTGTTGATGGCTCGAGAGCTACGAGTTGAGAAAACAGGGGTCGAAACGATGTTCTATACACATGTGATCGGACCCTACTACCTGACTCGTTTGCTTCAGAGGAGCTTGCAAATGGCAGGCGGAAGAGTTATTTTTGTATCTTCTTTGGCGCAACACTCGGCTGCACCCACCTTCCATCCGCTGAATGCTATTTGCAGAGACAAGGAGTACACTGCCGCGGCTGCGGCTGTTGTCGCCTCTGCTGCTGCTCCAGCCTCAGCGGATGATGGAACGGATCCAGCCCCCTGGACAGAGGAGACTTACAATGGAAGAGTTGCGTATGCATGCAGCAAGCTGGCGGAGACGTGCCTTGCAGCCGCGCTTCAGAGAGACTTCATCAGCAACAGCAGCAGCAGCAGCAAGCGCGATCCCTCAGTGCCCCTCGTGTTGAGCGTACACCCCGGAGTGGTGGACACGAAGCTGCCGAGACACCTGAGCAGACAAAGTTTTCTATGGCCCCTCTTTTTGTCATGTGTGCGCCACTCGTTGTTCAAAACTGCGTATCAGGGAGCAGCGACGCCACTTTTGCTGGCAGCTGCCCCCCGTGATACACTTAAACCTGGAGGCTACTATGCCGAGGGGGAAGAAGGCATTGCAGACTCCAGAGCAACTAGCCTCGCTTTGCAGGACGCAACGCTGGCCATCTGCGAAGCACTGACGGGAATGTGAGACTTAATACGGCTATAAAAGAAGCATATACCTGGTACCTTTTGTTAGCGAACACTCAGCTCCGCTGCTGCTGCTGGGTGTATTTTTTGGAGCAGCAACATCAGCTGATGTTGCTGCTCCGAAAAATACACCCAGCAGCAGCAGCAGCAGCCGCAGCAGTTTTGCTGAGCAATATAGAGCAGCCTAATGGCATCCGACAGCCGCGCACTGCCTATAAACTGTCTTTTTGGACGGTGTACCTGGCAGTAGTGCTCTCGCATGCTTTCGTGGGATATTTTCCGAACTGTGCCACTTAATTTGATCGCGTACAGCACGTGCTCTTTTGAACCGGCTACTCTGGCTCGCACACCTGCAGCCGCAGTCCTGCACGAACCAGCATCCCAGGCGCTGCGCTTACGCTTCCCTACGATACACACCCGTCGCTAGCACCAGTTCTGCGTTTCGCAGCTCACTAAAAATTCCGCAGAGACTGCTCGACTCAAAGCAAGCAGGGCTGCTTATTCCCCCGCCTGAGGCGTGCGGGAGGCAGCACACAGACGTTAAAGCTCACCCCCCGCTTGGCGCCACTCGCTGCGTCTGTAACTGAAATACTAGGCGACTGGTGGCGCGGGATCTAGTCCCCACGCTTTCCTTTGTTGCTGCTACCAAAATGTGTGTCTGCTACTGCCCACTGTTGCTCGGCGAAAGGCTGTCGTGGCGCCTGTGGACCGTTGCGGCTGCCGCGGCTGTGGCTTTACCGGAGCCTCGCCAAGTTGCCAGTCGCCTTCTCGTACTGCCCTCCAGCGAATCCAGCCCCCTTCCTGAGAAAGCGATGCACCGTCGTTTTACCCTCGGATGGTGCTGCGCCTCCAGCGAGGTCAGCAAGCTCCGCTGGGGGAGGGGGAGACGGCTGCTGGCGAGGAGCTTGGTGCTCTTCCTTCCGCATACCTGCTGCCCCGCCTCGTTCTTTGTGCGTTGGTATCACCTCGTTCTCCCACGAAAAGCATGAAGAAGCCGCAAAAGCAGCAGCAGCAGCAGCAGCACTATTCTGGTGGGCGTGCTGCTGTTGCTGCCGAGGTGATCCATGCGCCTGTAGTAGCTGCTCCGCCATTTCTTCGAGGCGTCGGTGGGGTCGTAGTGTGGGAATCGGCTGCTCTTCCCAATCAAACGGTCGGTGAGACACTAAGGCAGCAGAAGCAGGCGGCAGTTGCTCGAGCAGTTCTGTTGCAGCACTTGTGGCTGCTTCAGCTCTTGCGACACCAGCCGCTGACTTTCCCTTACTCACAGGCCTCCCCATCCCTGCAGTGCGGCACAGCTGCGCTATGTCTGGCAACAAACTCGCGTCTGTTTTTGAGGTGATGTCTGACGCTCCAGCTGCTGCGGAGGAAGCTCCCTTTGGAGTCGGCTTGGCTAAAGCAGGACGAGTCCTTTGCACACCTTCTTCCTTCGAAGGCTGCACCACGCCACCAGTCGCCTCCCCTGCTGCTGCCGCGTTGCAGACACTGCTTTTGGCAGCTGCAGCGGCAGGAGTTGTGGGAGCTCCTATTGCTGCTGCTGCTGCTGCTACCCTTTCCTTCGGAAGAACAAAACGCACTTTCGTGTTTTCGTCGACGCGCCTGTCCCTCTGGCGAGAGCCGAAGGTCGGAGACTGCAGCTTTTCTCTTGAGGCTTCGCCTGCGCCAAGAAGGGGACTGGCACGCGCAGCGGCACATTTCTGGCTTTTTTTTAAGCACACAAACTATCAAACAGGGGTAAAGCGCTCACAACTGCGCCGCGCCGCCTGTCTAGGCATACGCGCAACGCCTTCTGCATGCGCAAGAAAAAGGCACCACCAGCCAAGGAGCTGCAGCAGCCATCGGAACAGCTCCCGTGCGAGAAGGAAAAAAAAATCAGAGGCAGCAGCAACAGCAGCACCAACGGAGGCAGCAGCAACAGAAGCACCAACAGAGGCAGCGTACGCGTGCTGGCGCAGGGTACCAACAACTGCTGAGGAGTATCTTTTTGAGCGGAAGAACCGACGGCAGACGCGGCTTCTGTGGCTTTAAAAAGTACTCGCCCGATGCTTTTTTGCTGTTTTCGGTGCTTTGGTGACTGCTGCTGGGCAGGCTGCGGCTCGGCTGCAGCCTGCTTCTTGGCGCCGTCCTTCCTTTTGCCAGACAGCTTCTGCTGCTGCAGTCGCACATGCTCTTGATGCGCTTGTAGAGCTTCTGCAGCATCCGTCAGTGTCGGCGTCCTCTGCTGCGCTGCAATCATCCCGACGGTTCTCTGAACTGCCAGGAGCTTGTCAGAAGCGGCAAGACGACTCTTCAGGTGCTTCGCCTTTGCAAGAGCATTCCTTGTCTCCAGCATCTTCCCCAGCGCAGCCTGGATTCTGACCCCCAAGTGCTGTGGCGTCTTTCCTTCGCCCCTTTCGAGAGACACTTCCTGCTCAGCACATCGCAACAACCCCGCGAGCTGCCCGCGCAGCCTCGTTTTCCGTCTTCTCTCGGAGGCAGCAGCCGCTGCTGCCTCCTCTACCGTCACCTCTGGCCGCATGACGTCTGCGTAGCGAGCATGCGAGACGTCCTCAAGACTGGCGCGAGTCTTCAGTCCCAGTCGTCGGCGTACCTCCAGAGGAGACAGTCTCTCCTCTTCTGCCGCCACATCCAGAGGGCGCAGAGCTCTTCGACGGCCCCTTAGAGACTGACGAGGCTTACGGCTACCCACGTTTTGCTTCCCCCCTCTAGGATCTTGAAAGAGAGCGGAAGTCATTCGCAATAAGGCTTCGTCCTCCTCATCGAGCAGCAGCTCAACGCTGAGCCGCAGCAACATGCACCCGCAACTGACACACACACACCTTACCCCTTTGAAGCGCCAGAGCGGTAAAAATGAAGAGCAGCATGCGTTGCTGTGCATCCCCCGCCCCCAACTCTCCAGTCACAGCACCAGCACGCCCTCGAAGAAACAAAGGCCATAGACTCCTGAGAAAAAGAACTCAGAAGCTTCCTGAACATAGAAAAACGCAAGAATTCGCGTACAAAAACTCTTTCCCAAGATCCAATACTCCCAATTCCAGTGTTCATAACATACTCGATCCTGTCTCCGGAGCCTCCTCTAAGGCACTCAGGAGGGGCTTTACACATCCTTCGTCCTCCGCGCGTGAGGGGGAGGTGCTGCCGCCTCCCGACGGTCTCTAAAACAGGCAGCATGCGTCGAACCTGTCTCCCCCATCTGCTGTTGGTGCTGCTGCCGCTGCGTCTGCTGCTGCTACTGCGTCTGCCGCTGCTACTGCAGCCACCGGACTGCTCGGCTGCTGAGGATGCGGCGGCGTCGAGTGCCTCTCCAGCGCATTCTGCCTGGAGCTGCAGGTGCTGTGGCTGCAGCAAGTGCTGTTGGTGCTCCGGCTGCTGCTGCTGCATCATATATGCCCAGAGCATTTGCTGCTGATATTGCTCCATGAGTTGCTCGGGAGACTGTTGCTGGCACGCAGCCTCCCCACCACACGCCTTCAAGGCATCGGAGAGCTCTAGTACTGGCGTCGCGTCGGAAGTTCCCCCGAAATACTTGCAGTAGTCAGGTCCAAAGAGCAGCGTCATGGTGTTTTCCAGCACTTTATCGGTGGATTCTGCCTCCTGCGAAGTCTTCTCTGCAGCTGCGCCTCCCAAGGCGGGCAGCACCAGAGATGCGATGTTCGCTTCTTGCTTAAGGGTCCCTGCCTGCCAGCCGTACGGCTCCTGCAGCAGGAAGAGAAAGGGGTTCGTCGCCAGCTGCTCCTGCAAGAGTGCAGATGCGTGTTTTCCTCGGCCCAATGCGGAGAGAAAGTCTGTTCCCTCGCCGGCAAGTTGTCTAGCTCCAAAGCGCTCGAGTTCGTTGCTTGCACTCGGATTCAGAGGAGGCAGGAAGCGCTGAGGCAGGCCCTGCATGATGTCGACGAGGGGCTTGTAGAACTGCTGTACGTACACCTCGAGCGCGCGTTCCCACTGCTTGAGCGTTCGTTCCTCTGGCGTTGCATGCTCGTCTTCGCTGCCACTGCTTCCGCTGCTGGAGACGTGGCTCGCGACGGGAAGCTGCGATTTTTCGGCTGCCTCTGCGTCGGAGGAGTCGGAGGTTGAACTCGACGCCGAAGGCTCAGACGACGTGGAAGAGAGCCACACGCCGTCGTGCGAACGATGGGTGCCGCTGCTGCCACTGTCGCTGCCAGTGCTGCTGCTGCTGCTCTTGGGTTCGGAGCGTGGGACGGCGGTCTTCTCCTAAAAAGCAATTCATAATGAGGCACCACTCCTTCCACAGCTGCAGCGAGGAAGCAACAGCTGTAGCAGCAACAGCTGTAGCAGCAACAGCGAGGCAGCAGCGGCTGTAGCAGCAGCTCTAGAAGAAGGGCATTGAAAGCGCCTCTGGAGAAGTGCTTGCTCAGCAGGGTCGCCTCATGCGTGCACACGGCGCAAAAGCAGCAGCAAGCAACTTTCGAGAGAGGCTGGAAACGGTACCCTAGCTGGCTTGGATGGAAGTTGGGTATCTGTTGGAGCGGCCGTCTGCACGGCAGCCTCAACTGAAGGCTTTTTCTTTCTGTGGAAGACTGGCGGAGGGACGCTATTCTCAAACTCGAGAGCCTTAACTATAGCCCCCATCTTCCCTTCTCTAATTACTTGGATTTGAGGCGCTTCTGTAGAGCCTTCCCCTGCAAACGAAAGGCCTTACGCACCGCAACGGAGGTGAGGTTGGGAAGTACAATGGTTGGGAAGTACAATGGTTGGGAATAACACGTGGTACGTTAGGAAGTAAGGGAGGAGATATCTGGCAAACGGCCGTTTAAACGCTTCACAGACTCCGGTACCACGCAGTGCGTAGCAGTAGAATCCACAATTCTGATTACCTCCTTCCTTGGGGGGAGGAATAGCCGAAGAAAAGCGCATGCGGCGACCGCCTCCAGTGTCTTTCTTCTCTGTGCCCTGCAACACTCACCTAGCACCATCAGAAGATGCCTAGCAAGAAGCGGCAGCCGTTCCCACAGCTGCAGAAACACAAAGATGCTCCTGCAGAGCTGCAAGGGGGGACAGAGCTTCGAGCTACTACACCCTCCCCACGAACAATTCGAAAAGAAAGCTCTGAGAAAGACTATTGGGATTTATGCTTGCTCCGCGAGCAGGCGTCCGTGACTCGCAGTACCCAATCGACTTTTGCCACGTTTGGAAAGGTTCTGTCAGGAGACAAGGGGGCTAAGTTCATGGCTGAATACACACCAGGGAAAGCAGAAACAGCTCAGATTTCACCATGCAGCAAACGCTCGCTGCCCAAATCCTGTCCTGCCCGTCTCGTTCAACGTTAGAAGCTGTCTGCCTCTGCTTAAGTAGCTAGCTGCCTCTGCTTTAGTAGCTAGCTGCCTCTGCTTAAGTAGCTGTCTGCCTCTGCTTAAGTAGCTAGCTGCCTCTGCTTAAGTAGCTAGCTGCCTCTGCTTAAGTAGCTAGCTGCCTCTGCTTTAGTAGCTAGCAGCCTCTGCTTTTAAAGCTGTCTCGCGTCAGTGCTGGCGCGAGGATGTGCAAATGAAGCTCCTACGTTCGAGTGCAAGTGAGCAGAGAAGCTCCACGAAGCTCTGAGGACTTGTCTCTGAATTCGTCTGTGCCGAACCATTTTCCGCTTGGAGAAGATCTTCCTGCGTTTTGCTTGGTTTCGTGCGAAGCCAGCTAGCCACTACATTGTGTGGGGCGTTGGCGACGAGGCAGGGGGGTTCTTTCTGTGAGCCGCTAACCGAGAGCGAGGCAGGGAGTGGTTCTGCCCACCCTTCGAGAAACTCAGGCTTGCCTATGGCTCTTCCTTCGGCTTGTCGAATATCAGGAAAGTTGGCGTGAGCTCTGTCTCTTGTGCGCGCTTGGATATCCTCGCCTATGCCAACGGCCCTTCCCACGTAGCGTCTCTCCGCTGCTGCCCGCTGCGCCTCTGAAGTGATGCTCTTCTTCAGCTGCTCCTTCAGCTGCTGCAGTCGTTTCTGCTCCAGAGGCTCTGTGTCTTGCTTCAGTCCTAGCTGCACAGAAGTTGGCTTTGTCAGGTACTCGGGCAGCTCTTGAGTCTCCCCTTCGGCAGCTTCTGCCGCCTTTTGCAGCGTCGTTACGATGGCGACGCACTCCAGCTGGCGATCTCTCTGACTCCGCACGGCTGCCGTGAGGGAGGGGGCCCCTTGAGCGCCTCCCCTCCTTCCCAGCCGCATTCGTAAAGCGCGTAATTCCTCTTCCTGGAAGTCACCCCGTTTGACTAGACCAGGAGCTTGATGCTGGGATGTCTGGTCTGCCGCCGTTGGCGCTGCTTCCAAAGGCGCTGCTGCGGATGGCTGCCACGAGCCCTCCGAATTAGGGGGCCCCTGTGCAGCGTTCTCAGGGGGGGTGATGGAGCGGTGGCGTCTTGGAGGGGCCCCTTGAGCCGTCCCCCCCAAGGAGGAGCTTTCCATGAGTGAAATCTCTTGAAGGGGCGTCGGAGAGGCGGCAGCCGACGCAAATCTCACGCGCGCCGATTCTAAGATATTTCCCGACATGCGGAGGGCCTCCGTCATCTGCCGAACGGCAGAAGTGCAGCAAGCCTGTATGTACACCAGCACGCACAAGAACCGTCCACCACATGCTGCAAAACGCTCTAGTGAGGCTCCAATGACCACGAGAACACACGGACAAACCTTCTGGCTTCAAAGAAAGACAGGCAGAACGTGGAGCCTGGAGTCTGCTCTCCAGAGCCGACACGCTGTTCCGCTACCTGCAGATCCAGCCTCCTCCTCTGCAGTGCCTTCAAGCCAATGCTGCCAAGAATAAATCCTCGGCAGTCCAGCATACTTACCTCATATTGCCGTCGGGAAGAGACTGGGGAGGCTGGCAGATCCACCATTGAGCCGGCTACACTCATGCGCAGATTTGAGTGGAAGGGCCCCCCTGGATACCAGCGAGACTGGTATCCAGGGCCAGAAACCAAGAGAAAGCGACTTGTAAGTGGATATTTTAGACTGTATATACTTATTTCTATTTGTGTGCGCCTAAACAAGCAATGCTAGGCATCCCACTCGCGTGCAGCCCTCACAGTTGCTGTGACTGTCCAGGGGGGAGAACCCTTCAGCATCACTGCAGCAACCGCAGCCACTGTTTCTGTGCCTGTCGCCTGCGCTCTGGCTGTTCCTCGGCGACTCCAGCACTATAAATTGCGTTTTTTCGGATATTACCATCCAGGGTCAAGTGGCTAAGGGGGGGCCGAAAGGCGACGTTCAGTTCTCCTGCTGGACTGCAGTGTCTTCCCTGCAACTTCGCCCCGCAGTAGCCGCCGTCAGGAGCAGTCTTCCAGAGTTTCTTTCTCCTGCAGCGCCAGTGGTGGCTTGAAAGCAAAGAGATCGGCTGCTGATGTACCTTCTCGCGTAGTGCATGTGCGAAGCTGGGGAAACCATGCCTGCTTCCACTCAGAGCAGCACCCATGTTCTTAGCACGTGCAGCGGCAACAGAGTTCATATTGGCGGCCTCTGCCCACAACAGCAGGGCTTATCCCTGCTGTGCATTGTGACAGCAGTGGAGAAAGATCCGTCCTTGCGAGGCGTGCAGCAGCACAAGCTGCTCTTTAGAGTTGCAGACTTTAGTGGCTCAGTCACTCTGGCTCTCCCCTTGGGTATCTTGCGGTCTGCTGCTGCGGCTGCTGCTGCTAAATCTGCGGCTCCAGGGAGTGGAGCAGTGTCTGCCACCTCCAGTGACGGTCCCTTGCAGCTTTCTGATGTAGCCAGCGACGCCGCTGCCGCTGCGGCAGCAGACACAGCAGCAGCAGCAGCATCTGTTGCCGCTGCAGGAACAACCACAGCAGAAGCAGAAGCGCTGAAGCTGCTGCTGCCTCCTTCGGCAGTTTTGCTGCTCGAGGGGGCCTACACGTCGTGGTCAATGTCGAAGCTGGTGCGGCGTTGGCGTTGCTGCTGCCTTAGCCCAAGCAGCCGTCCATCCTGCTGTTGCCGATGGCTTGACTCGAATGTCGATCTCGTTGTTTCCTCTCTTTTGAAATTTCCAGAGGGCCGGAGAATTCCGAAGTGCCGGCTGCTTGCATGCTTCTGAAGAACACGATGCAGCCTCCGGTGCTTTTTGGTGCTCGACTTTCTGCGCATGCAGGTCTTGAGTGTGTCTGATGAAGCCTCCAGATCTAGGGGGACCCCTGGCCGTGTTTCTGTGCTTGGATTTTTCTCATTTCCATTTTCTCTCTCTCCCTATGTCAGCGCTTCCTTCGCGGGGAACGCCGATAAGCCCTGGCAGAAGCCCCCTTCCGCCTCTCCGGCTACCCCAGTGTCTGTACAGGGGTTCAGAGAGGCAAGCATTGCTGCAAACAATCTGCTGCTGCAAAATCCTCTGCAAGAGCAGGACTGCTTGAGCCTGTTAGGACCCCCCGACCCCATTTTCGCTCTTGAGGACGGCTGATCAAAAGGTGTGATCAACTTCCCGTAATTTTCTGCACCCATGTACCCGAACGCATGCCTGTTCAAATGCTGCAACCTAAATCCGACGACTTACTACATACAGGCCTACTGTTTGCCTTGGTGACGCTTTGGATATATGCGCATTCTGATGTGCTGCTGATGCCACTAGGGTTCGGTCTTGCTTCTGATGAGCTTGCTCCTTCTCGCTTCTTCGTTGGTGCGATTGCTGCTTCAGCGCTGCGTAGGGTAGTCTCAGGGCGTAGAGTGAGTCAAAGTGCTATGCCGTGGATTCGGATTCCACTGTAGCTCACAAGGCAAATGCGTGGAATAGTGTTCGCCACTAAAAGGGCTATTCATAGATAGCCTGACAAGTCTTGTTGTATCTAGCTTCGGTTCACTTTTGCATGCTCATGAATGTGCGGTTGGGTGTGCTTCGTTTCAGTGCAAGGAGAACTCCGCTTTTGCCGCTCGGAGGTCTTTGTGGTTCGCGCTAGCTATGTCCTCTCGTTGTGGAGACAAGTAGGGGCTTGAGAGTCTCTTATCGAGAGCTTCTGACTTCTTTTGCGGTGTTGCTAAAAAGATGCTTTTATTGTGTTTTAATGAAGACTGTCGACACTTGTTCGGGTGCTCAAAGGGGTTGCAAGGCGAGCACATAGAGCATTGGCTCCTACAGGTGCGTGTGAAGCACAAGGGCTTACATGCATTACACTTTCTTTGCGTGAAAAGTGAATGGACTATTTTTCAGTGTCATTTTTCTGGTTGGAAGCTTAAGTCATCATTTAGAAACGGCTTCAGAGAAACCCTCCGCAAATGCTTGACACCACCGACACGTTGCCTTGTACGACAAAGATGTGCGGCAGGAACGCTTCTCACACTGGAGCCTACTCGGCCAAGCTTATGCAAATTACTCATGAGGATAACCTACAATAAACGAAAGCGCAGAGCAAGTACAGCAGATCTCTCACAGTAATAGCGCGTAGTTGCAGCGCTTCGCTCTCGAGGGCAGAGCGCCATTGTGCGCCCCGCAATATATCAAAAGCATATAAACATTCGGAAGCGACGGCTTAGGTTTTGAGTGTCAAAAGTGGTACTCTGATTAGCGAGTGTGAGGCCTCCCTCACGAGAGGCCTCCAGGGAAGCCTGTGCACTTAAGCAAGCCTGCTGATTTACCATAGACCTATTCATGTGGGTAGATGTTCGGCGGAAACTTTTTCCTGGAGAAAAGCTTCGTAAATGGACTAAGTCGCTTAGTCAAGTCTGGCACATGCAACGCGAATTTCACTTTTCGCACGTAAATCACTGACCCTATGCAAGTTCCCTGTAAGGGACGAGCCCCGAAGATGCTCTCTGTAATTTGATAGTACAGTCTAAAGTTGCGCTTACTTTGATTTTAGGTACTTTTTATCGGTATTTGGCATTGTTTTGCCGTGCTTTTTATTGTAAAGCTCTTTGAAAATGCCTCCATAAAGAGACACTTCAAACCCGACCCCATGCGCACTTAATAGAAGGTGGTTGCTTTCTCACTGCCTTACAGTTTCCTAAAACACGGAAGAGAGGCAGCTAGGTGGCGTGTAGCTGCAACCACTAAGCTCTCCAAGCTTTCATGACTAATTACAAATAGCATATAACCGACGCACAAGCCATTGTATTCTTGTGGCTAGCCTACAGCAATCTGCAATGAACGAAATATACGAACTGACAATCAATTAGTATACTCTTTCCTAGCTTTGGTAAATAGTGTGCTGGGAAGTGTTGAAGCAAATATTAGCCCCCTCGACTTCCCCCCGCCCGTCGTTTCAAATACATCCCGTCGTGTTCAATACCTGTGCATCAACGCCAACTGCATTCAAGACACCAGAAGGCTTCCAGGCCAAGCGCCAATCCCCAGGCAGGCAAAACCGCAAATATGGCGAACGCTAATGAGAAAATCAAACACGTACATCAACTGTGAAATGAGCTTTAAAAGGTTGAAATAACACACCGCCCAACAACAAACGAGGGACCAAACTAACACGACCTCGGCGGCGTGGTGACTCCATGCCGTCAGGGAACTGAAGTCTGTGAGCCCCATGGAACAGGAAATTAGCAGCCAAGCGTTATGTGTGAAGGGAAACAAAAGCCCCACTTCTTCAGCAGCGCCTTCGCACCACAAAAAGCACCCTCTAAAATCCAAGTACAGCCACTGCACACAGTCTAGTAGACTCCGAAGATCCCACAGAGGCGGTAGAAAGAATACAGAGACAAAATACTTGAGAGTGCCGGCCATTAATTTGAGTAGAGAAGGCGCTAACAATGATAATCGGCAAACCTTCAGGCAGTAATAGAATGGTAGCTACTATACGCAATACCGGTGGTGCGGAAGGACAATGACCAAGGAACACCAGAAATACCATCGATGGCGACGCGCCATCGAGACACTAGTGCCGAAAATCTCCCCGCAGGTTACAAGGTTGCAATCGGTCCTCCGTCAGCCACTGAGGCTGGTATCCCCTTCCTAGTTCACTGGAAACTCCCGCCCAGCGTGCATTAGGCGCTCTAGTGTCCTGAACTGCAAGTTCTACAGCTTCCTGTGGATCGTCCACCCCTACATGCTCCTCTTGCCTGCAGAGCAAGGTAAGGTAATAATTCGGGGAATTTCAAAACTTCTTTAGGTAGCTAAGTTCGACAACACTTTAGCACTTTTAACTTTCAAGAAATTCGATAGAGCAACAAAAGCAGTGATTCTTGAGGAGGTAGATGATCCTAGCCACTTGGCCGCTAGGTTTTTCGGTGCCCTCATAAAAGCCTGCCAAATTACCAAAACCAAATCTCCAGGCTCGAATAACATACCTCACCGCTGTTTATCATAGTTATGTGCTTGCCTTCTTTGAGCTATGTGCAAGCATTCGCTTGCACCAGCCAACAGTTCTCTGATTCCTTCGCTGCTAAGGGTGGTTGCTGATAAGGAGTCACCCGGTTCAGGTTGGATTGGGGAGGGGCTTCTCACTGTAGTCACTGGATGCAGGAGAATAGCGGTAGACGAGCATGCTGTCACATTTTTACCATGATCAAAAGGTAAAAAATCAAGTCAAGCAACTGAAATTTTGTTGGCACAGACTCAAAAACACTGCACCAGATTGTGGTTGGTGTGCTCTTTCGGTCCATCTGCTTCAGGGTGGTTCACACTGGTCACATTATGGCAAAGGCGTAGGATACTCTAGAGACACGCCAGAACGCACTAACAAATCGAAGATACCCCTCGGTAGTGATACTCCTGGAGAATTTTTGAAGCTTCCAGACGTTGGTTAAGAATAGTTGAGTGACTTCTTGAGCCACGACAGAGCTGGAGCACGAAGTGAACTTGCGTATTTACCAAGTATTTCGACGAGGGCGTAGATGCTCTCTTGACCCTTGACCGCCAGCAGCCCAACAATCGCATCCATAAGCAGCACTGTCCAGCTTATTCTGGTAACAGGAAGGCTTTGCAAAGGTCGGGTTTAGAAGAATTGCGCGGCTTCCGTTGCTGGCACTATGGGCATGACCGTGCATGCTTCGCTGTCGTGGATCGCATCCCACGCCACCTGAGCCACCTTGATGGCGCTATTTACATACTATCAATTAATGTTGCTCTCCACGAGGCACCCAAGCCAGCGAATAGCTCTGGAATTGTGAAAGGCCTGAAAGCTATCGCAGGGCACATTGAGGGCTGGTGGTCGGTCTGGACAGAATAATGCGGCCAGTATCTTACTGCCGGCATGTTGCCACACTCCACCACATCAAATGGAGTTCCATTTCCTGCACTGTATGCCCCTGCCCGGTTTTTTAAAACGATGAGCATGAGCAACAACATTTTGATGCATATTGGAAGCCGAAGACTATTGGAAGAGAATAGGACTGAATTTCCGAGACTACCATGCACCCGCACAGTTCTTTGCGACAACCCTCCAGAGGCGTAACGCGAAAGGGCCGGCTCTAACTGCTTCGATTTTTGCGGAATCTAGCTCGATGTTTTTGCATTCAAAACGCAGACAGCTAGGAATACAGTTGGGGTTCTATGAAACAAGGACACTTGAGTGTCTTTTACAAACTAACGATCCCCGCACAACAAGTAAAGGGCACGTCTTAGGACTTCTAGATGCCCATGCTCTTTATGATTTCGGCTAAAGACTGCGACGTCATCCATGTGTACAGCCATTCACCACTTGTTAATATGTTTAGCCACATCCCGATCAAAAGATGGATTCCGGATGGGGCACGAATTAGTGCAAGCTGCATACCAGTGTATTCAAGCTTGCGAGTGCAAGTCTGGACCGCCGTTCTGTGGCTGTCACGTGGGTGAACGGACATGCGTAAGAAAGCGTCTGTGAAGTCCAGTGTCGAGTGCAATCTTGATCCGCGTGCCTTGTAAAGCAGCTCTACAACATTTGGCATTGGAAGCTTTTGCTTTACATTAATACCATTTAGGGGCCCTAAGTTTACTCACATGCGCCACTTTCCGTCCTTTCTCAGTACCGACACCAGGTTGTGCTCAAAGGGGCTGGTAGGTCCTCGCACTTCCCCTTTTTCTAATCGATCAGCCGTCTGCCGCATAGCCTCCTCTTCCTGCTGTGGGTCTTCCGATACCGCGAAATATAGCTCGAGGCTGGACGCGGGATAAAACCAATACGGTGCGCTTGACGACCCGCAGGTGGCGAACCTGCTGGCAACTCGTCAGAAATATAGCAACCCCAAATATTCCTCCCAGGTAATTGCCCACTCCAACTTCGCCTCGGCCGTTAGCTCAATCAAATTTGTCAACGAAGAGCCAGCTGCAGGCCCTTCAAAGCAAGATATTTGCTTAGAACAAATCCTTATGTTCGGTCGTGCGTCAGCACACCTGAGCCTGGGGGACAGGGGTAACGAGTGAAAAAGCAGGATGCATTGTTGCGCCTTCCTCTCGGATGACAGATCCACTGCGCTTCCAGTATCAAAGAACGCTAGCAGTTCTTGTCCATTGACACACCGTAGGCGAAGCAGCAGTTCGTGTACGTTGCTGTCTTTACAATCAAATGCTTCCCACTTCTCGAAATACATATCGATTGATGAACTTCCCTGCGTTGGCCTTCTTAATTCTCTCGAAGTTTGCCGTAGAGCTGATCTTCGCATAAGCCGATGTGTCTGGGCTTGTCCGATGCCTTGAATTGTGGTAATCCCTGCAGGCAGACGTTCTCTACCTGAATACAGTTGCCATTAAAGTGTTTTTCCTTTCAATAGACATGGCGCGAGGGGTACTTCATTTCTCATTTGGGGGCACGAAGGGGGGTACATTTCCAACCAGGAGATGAAAACTTTATTTTTCTATCCTAAAGGCCGTTATACTACCCTGGTCGGCACAACCTCATAGGTGCACCCATAAGCCATTTATCAGCCATCAATACATGCTTTTATAGTGCCTCTGGAGCATTAAATGGCAGTTTTTGGGCCGGCCTGTGTTGGCTGAGCATGGATTGTGCCACCGCCAGTTTTCCTCGCCAGAATGTTTTCCGCGAGGGGATTCTAAAGTAAAGATAAGGCGTTGATCTGCCAAATGACTAGGTAAAACTCAGACAACTATTGTAGGGAATCCTGGCATCCCACTGCATTCAGCGCCAGTGGACGATCAAAGAGCAGCTGCATTAAATCAAGCGGGGCTACCAACTGCCACCCTTCATCTGAGGTCCCCGAAGAAACGCACAACCGCACTTAACCTTACACCAGATTTGGACATAATAACGTCTCATTAAGTGCTTTCCATAGGGCGATTCTCCTCCCCCTACTGCGCCTGTCAGGAGTTCAGCATTCGGAGAGCTGAATAGTTATGGTAGCTGTACCCTCTGAGCACGTCGAAGACTCACGCCTAGTTGCACATAGCATTTATCGATTAAGCACATGGCATTGCACTTTGCTCATTGAACTAATGCTACGCTGCAAGACCATCCGTATTTCACTACAAACAATTGAGTGGAAAATATTGAAGCGTCGCTTAACCCGCTACATCTTTCCCCCAATTTAAAGGCACACACCCTCTGGTTCCTCACCAGTGCTTCGAGACCAAGTGTGTGCAGCAAGGCCAAAGACTTCCCGCCCCATCGCTAAATCTCAATCAAACAGAACAGTAGAGATGATACAAATGAGAAAAGAGAATTAGTACATCAAACGGTAAGATGCAACTGAAGGAAGCAGAAATTCGAGCTAGTAAGGAACGATGCACCAGATCAGCGCTACCGCTGTGGTGCGATGGCTCACTGCCATCAGGACGCTAAAATATATGAGCCTCCTTCACCGCGAAACCAGACGACAAGCATACTCTGAAGATGGAAATTGAACTGTTAGTAGCTTAACAGTACGTCCGTTGTCTTATAGGGCAATATCTGTACGCGAGTAAAGCCGCTGAACGCAGCCAAGTCACCTCCCAAAACCCAACAGAGGCAGTAAGAATAATGTACAGACACCAAAACTGGGAGTGCTTGCGTATACAGCAGAGTAGAGAAACCACTATGAGAATAAAAGCATTAATTTGCAAGCTGTAGCAATAGAGGAAGCCACCTCTCAGGCAGAGTATGGGCTGGGGGGGCCAATCATGAAACAAATTAGAGGAATACCGTCCATCGAAAGCAGCGTTGTGAAACAAGCAGAGCCACAAAGTTAATTGTAGGCAACGAGCTAAAAACAGCTCCTCCGTCAACCACTGTGCGTGGCACTCTGTAAACTAGTTCATAAGAAACTCCCGTCCACTGGGTCCTTGGCACTCAGTAGTCATAGAATCCAACACTGTTACGGCTTCCAGTGGATCGTCTGCCTCCAAGCGAGCCACATGGCTATCCACCGTTCCTAGCCCACACACACCTCAGTGATCCGACGATTGCGATGTATTAGACTGACACGGTTGTGCTGGCTTGGCCTCTCATTTGTTTTTGGCTTTCGATTGCGCTTTTCTTCCATCGAGTTTTCTCTACGGTCCGATGCCTGCTTTGCTTTTCTCTCTCTCGTACTGTTTTCCGTAATTCTGCCTCCCTGGGAGCTGGCAATAAGGCGAGAGGTCTCCTGCTCTGCACGTTCTTCGTCTCTGCGGACAGGTGGGGAACAGGAGGCTTGTGCTGTGAATTGCGGGAAATGATGTAGCGGGCTAAGCTACACTTCGGCACTTTTCAGCACACTAATTATGCTGACTACAAGTCGGGAAAGAATTGACAAATTGTTTTGGTTGCTTGTACATACTATTCTTTGCACTGTGTAATGCTCACTCAGTACAAAAGGACGCAATGGTGTGTACGTGTGCCCTACATTCTGTGTGGAACTAACCCTGGGTACTTTCACTGCTTAGGGGGTGCATGTACACACAACTTAGCTCTCCGCTCCCCTCATGTCGAAATCTGTGAGAGGCGAGTGTAGAACATTTGGGAGAGTGCTCAACGATGTTACTTTATCACGTTTGAGTTATGTGGGGAATATGTCTCTTCCTGCAGACACCTTGATAAGAGATTTACACTTAGCCTGTTTGTCTATTTTTGGGTAGCACTGAAATTGCCCTCCCTAATGCCCCACACATTCACCCGACTCCAGTATTAGAAAAAGAGAAAATATCACAAGAGCAATATTACTTGCGCAGCTTCCGGTTAGAGTGGTAATTCTTGTGAATAATCCACAACGCCCCTTCTTCAGCCAGAAAGGAAAGAGAGGACTAGATAACCGGTAACTGCCCACTTAAATTGTGGATACAGCAACTGATACACTTCCCAAAATACCTTCGCGTTAGAGGTTCAACCAACACTTTTACACTTGCCCTTGCATTGGTAGTGTTTGATAATGGACTGAGTGGTGGTTTGTGTATAGTGTCCGCTTCAAAATATTAAAAGCTCAATATTTCTAAATAAGGTCTCTATGTCTGTGCGCTAAGGTACTAAGGGTCAAAAATCTAATACCAAGCCCTGCAGATGGATTGGTGCCATATTTATACTTACGGAGATCCGAAGTACGCTGTCATTAATGCGCGGGCAGAAAGCACATATCCACCTATTATGATGCTCAGCTTTCCCTTTCGCAAAAAACACATGAACGAGCAAACCAATCAGAGGATGCTCCGCAAATTATTAATGAAATGTGACTAATGTACAAAACAGCGCCCAAGTGCAGACGCCTCGTCCAGCACTTAAAATGAGAATGTGGGTTTACTTTGGCTCGCAATCTGCAGTTGGGGATCCAATTTATTTCACGATTTCTGCTTCAATCCTATCCAAGTTCATGCAAGCTCTTGCCTGTTTGCTGAGTCCCAAATTGCGTTCTGAACTGCATCAGGAGAGGTTGTGTCTGGGGTGTGAGGCCCTTCAAAAGACTTCCCCAAGAAAGAAGGCTTCGAATTTCGCAAACACACTATTTTAAGCAGAAAACATGGCTAAATGACCAGAATAGCTCTCGTCACCCCAGGACACACCTGCTCTGACCACGCGATGTGCATAGCCAGGAACGCGAGCTGCTCGATTCCTGCCTCACTGGCTTGTCGGGGTGCTACCCAGCTGAACTTCCAGACAGCCAACATTCGCATAAAGCCACTTCCTCATTGAATTTGCCCCTGCATTTCGATGGGATTACTCTAAAAATCATATTCGCAGAATTCTGGACGCTACACCTTCCGTGCTGGCAGTACTTCCATGAAAAACCTGTACCCTGGTGTGTAAAACACTTCCCAAATACCAATTTTGCATTGAGGTTTTGTCTTTTGCAATGCTTGATTGCAGCAGGTTGAGGTCCAATCAATACTCGTACACCAAACCATTTTCTTCCCTGCTCACGCCGAGTCCCCGAGTTGCCATCTGTCAAGAAGACGAATAAGGCCCTTACTGCTGAAATAAAGCCAGTCCTTCCACACAATGCATTTCCGGATTCTAAGCTGCCTCGCCGCGGGACTGGCAATTGTCTGTACTCACACAGTAAAACAAGCCGTTTCTATTGGCCTACGAAACGGTATGAACGCTCATTTGGACGCCAGTAGTACGGTCACCTCCGAACTCCTTTTTAAAGACCCCATGCAGGATGGGCTGGCGGTGGATGGCATTACCCTGGATCAGCACGATAGCAGTGCTTTCCTGCAAATGAACGAGGAAGAGTTTGGGAGGATTGATAGGAGGATGAAGCCATGTTTCCAGTCAAAGGACGGACAAGCCTGCGGCGGAAGAGTATCAGAAGCAGACTACCCAGGGGGGCTGCACTGCCCTGCTGGATTGTGTTGTAGCAAAACGGCGACGCAGAATCGGTCTTCTGGCAACTGGTGCTCTAGCAGCTGGGCCTCCTGCTGGAGTTTTTTTGTTTATACCTCGAGGTATTCTTATGGTACTTGCAAATGCAAGAGGTACGCGAGCAGGTGCCCGGAGGATTCGACATGTGTTGATACATCCTATGGGCCTTACTGCAAGTGTGTGGATGGCAAGGAAGAAGTTGATGGTGGCTGCCATTACCCCACAACCACAAGCACTACAACAACTTCAACCACTACTACAGTGACGACAACCACATTGTTCGAAGAGGACACAGAGAGCGTTGAATGCCGAGTTGATGACTGCAGTCCAGGTTTCTGCAGCATTGCGGAGAGCAGAATTGTATGCACGTGTGCTGGTGGCTATACACCACGAAGGCTTAGTCCTATCCGGGAGGAGTGCGTCTTGATCGATTAATCATGTAGCGTAAACATGAGCAGGGCAAATGTACAAGTGAATCAAAAGAAATGTCCTTCAGAAGAGCCGCCAATCGTATTACTAAAGGCATCCCGTATGGGGGTGCTGCCGGCTGTTTTATCTGTAGTATGTTTTAGTTCCCCTTTCAAATCAGAGCGGCTTTCTGGCTCATTCGAGATGAAGAGTGTACCTCTTCACCGCTTCTGTATGTAAGTTTGTTGTTCAAGCTCGGTCATGCGGTAATGCATCCGAGAAGCCTTTTTAGCACACGCTGATTAGTGATATTCGAGATACCCGTAGAAAAAAAGATTTTAGCCCTCAAAATGCAAAAATCCTCACCGAACAACAGGCACAGACTTGGCAAGCCTAGGGTACCAGGGTGCCTTCTACTGTCGCTTCACGGAAGAATGCTCATGACAGGCTTGGCGGTGACACATATAATATACTGAGAAGTGATCAATTTTTCAATGCCATGGCAGGGACTTGTCGTGTGAACAGTTTTCATCAGCTAAAATCAGGCTGGTTTTCCTCGATAGTTGTTCTGTGTAGTGGAAAGCAACAGGTTAGGCCTCTTCCATATTATCAATCCTTGTCTTTGCCGTACTACGCGGTAGTTTTGCTCCTATCGCCCTCAAAGGATTTCGGCAGCAGGTTGACCGAAATTCGATTGTCCTTCTTCCAAACATATTAACTTCCACGTTTGAAGCAATATTGCACATGCGAGCTGACTGGATACGTTTCAGCTGCAGCAGCACTGCAGATAGGGCTGCATAGGTACATCATTCAACTGCATCCACCAATAAAAAGGCATCTACATGCATATCTGCGCAACCAAAGTCTACCCACGTAGGCAGTGAAGGATAGTCCTATATTCGCAAGACCTGCTAGAATCTCAAGCTACGAACTCTGCTGACCAAGACCTTGGATACTCAAAAAATTAGCTCAGCCTCCTTGCCACTCGTGTATTTGGGGACATTCGATAGAACAAGTGCTGGCTGATTTGTTCGTATCTCATTGCCGAAGTAAGTAATAGCATGGCCTGACACACAGCCATGGGCGAACGCACAGCTCAGCGATGGATTTACTACTGCTTCTGCCTATGCTCTGCCGGTTAATGGTGCTTGCTCAATGCGGTTGCTGAGTGTGTGGTTTACCTCTAGCACTGCGTCCTTGGTGTCCAAGCGGACTAAAAGGCTTGTGACGGCGAGGCTAGCTAGTATCTTAATGCAGGGACGCCTCCGCAATCGTCGCACTGGCTTCGTGGGCAAAGCGGAGAAATGGAGCTATGCAAAGGCAGTGGGCAGTACACTATCTCGCCGCAGTCCAAAGCATCAAGCAAACATCCTTCTG